>NC_039517.1:6345474-6443000 GCF_003672135.1 Ooceraea biroi | reverse complement strand
ACCACGGCCGCGGAGAAAATTATGTCCACCACGGCGGAGAGCGGGCAAGAAAATTATGCGAACGCGGGAAGTGCGTTATGCACCGGGTGGGCGGTAATAATTTCAGGATTGCAGCGTTTGCCCAGCGTGGTCATTCGGCCAGTATTATACGCCGGTACACGCTTATGATTGATTCGCGCGAATTCTCCCTTCGCCCTATCCCCATTGCCGTTGCTCTTCCCGCGGAGCGTGGCTGATCCCATGGTGACCATTGCTACTGCCATCGCGCGTTGCAACAATCACCGCCGGTTAATAATAACCAGCACGGCCGCTCCATCGCAGCCCGCAATTCCCTGCATTACGTTTGTTGAGTAACTGTTCTGTTTACCGTGTAAATGCAATTTTCTCGATTTGAGCCGCACGCTGGAAACGCCGCGCGCGAAAGCACGATATCTACGGAAGTTACTTTCGATCCGCAGCCGATGTGTTATTTAATTCTTTGTGTCCGGTAATTGTATTCGCTGTATTCGCACTTGTGTTTCAGCATTGGCAAATGAAATTCAAGAAGCCTCGCCAACGTGTTCATATAATCATCACACCCATCTGTTTTCTCTCTCCCTCTCTCTCTCTATTCTCTGTTTTCTGTTCTATGTCCAAGTTTCAATCGATTGGCAAACTACAAAATAGTATTTAATTGGAGATAAACTAATAATTTATTGTATGTGATAGTATCAATCTTTCTGCAGATAACAATGCACTTTTGTTATTTTAAACGTGATTACGTTTTATATGTGTTTCGCACGCGCAAGGCATCAAATGCCTCGTATTCCGTGTTCTCTCGTACTCTCGTATTCCGGACGATATTTGCACGTTATTCTACCAAACAAATGTTAACCGCGTTTGTTTACGTCGTACATGCAAATCGAAAGATCTCGGTAGCAACCTGCTAATGGCGCCAACTGTTACGATGCACGGAATGCAATGCAAATGTGACCACTTCCGTTTATCGTACACATGGCAGTCATGCTGTAAAGTCGTCTGCATCTTTAATGGAAACTTGTAAAGATCGCAAACAACTCTCTGTTTCCTCGTGTCCTCAACCGGAATCGTGATTTAAGTAATTCTTTTAATTTCGATAAATACAAGACAAATTTGTAACGTTGTTTGTGCAATAAAACTCAAGATTCTCGATTGACGAAATTTTATTCGAGGATCTCTGCATTCGCCACACCTACATGATTTTCTGTCCGTATCGAGTAACGATGTGTCTCGGCGAATCACGATCAATTTCGAAAGAGCGCCCGCGTCATGCCGGACTGGTCGACATATAATTTACGACATGATGGAGATAGCCCGGGTGGAGCACGAGATCGACGCCGCGCCAACATGAAAATCGAAATTTGTGACGTTTCTGATGTGTTCCGCTTCGCAGCAGCTCGTGCTACTCTAACAAAATTGCGGTTCACTGACACGCGCGCGCGCCGTTGCTCTATGGCTTGATCGGCTATGAATTATGTCATCTATCCGATCGATTATGCATGTCGCACGTTCGTACGAGCGGCATGCCGTTATCTGTTAGATACATTGAATCTTAAATGCCTTAGCGTTCGTTAGAGTACTTTCGTATCGACGCATCGACGGATACCAATCTCAGACACGTCACGGCCCGCGGTTGTGAAATGTTAGAGCGGCCTTTTTCCTCCCCGGCAATAAATCCAACGAGAAACGGAATTTGTTTATAATTCTGATGAGAGCACGGAATTGTCTTTCACGTTTTGTGTCGCCGCGAATGTAAATTACACCCGTGATGCATTAGATCACCGAGGTGTAAATTGCACCCACGCACACGCGGCCATTTCCGAGTTAACAATAACATCCGCCTGACGGATATGCAAATTTTCATTGTTTATGCGCACATTCATGATCTCATTGTACCTGCTCAAATTATTATTCGATTTTATCCATCTTCGCGCGGGAGGGTTGTATATTTCCAAAATTTACGTAGTCATGGAAATTGCATTTGCAAACGCGATTACGCGAAGCCGCCGATAAACAGAAAGATACATTCTCCATGCACATCTGAATGTAAATCGAAGATTAACAACAGATTTCCGCGAATCTCCTTCCAATTTCTTTTTCACGGCACGATCACGGTAATTGCAAATCGATCTGCGGCGTCCCACCTGGTGGTTTTGCATAAATGGGAGAACGAGTTCGCGCAAACATTAACGAATTCTTTATCCAACCTTATCAAACGCGATATGATTAATTAATGCACGTTCCGCAAAATTGTATCAGCGCGATTGTGACATAAAATTATGATAACCGGAACGCAAGCACGTACACCACGTACAGGAACGCGCGACATTATCCTACATCAAATATATAAAAATGCGTTGTCACGCGGCGAGCAACAATGCAGCCGGATGAAACGTATAAATGCAGGTAATTTTCTTTGTGGCTCGTGAGCAGAATACCGGTCGTGTATTAGTCGTAGTTGAAAAATAGCTCGGTCGGCATTCACCGGGCGCGATAGTCCGCGGTTAGGGTGGCGAATGTAATTTTTCTCGTTACATGGCAAACGACCTGCGCGTTCGTACATCGCGGCGCATTACAGAGCGCATCGGATTACGACGATTACATTATACGTGCAATTTTCTTGATATGTTGCAGAGCACATCAATCACGTGCGGACGATCGCCGGGGTGGATCATGTCGGCATCGGAGCTGGATATGACGGGATCAATTTGTAAGTGTAACCATACATCCGAACGCAAACATAATTATGTGCTGAATGTGCGAAAAAGTGTGTCGTCGCTGAATAAAAATGCTCAAGATGAAAGAAACGTGGAAAGAGGTTCTATATTCCGTCGAATATCGCAATCAACCGTTTGAGTGCCGAGGGCAGTCATGGGAACGTATGCGAAAAGTGCAGCCGTGCGGGGGTAGATTTACCATCGATGCGCTCAATTTCCATCGTGACTCTCAGAATTTAATTATTCGTCATCGATACACTGATATATCGATGCTCGTTTTACGTTCTCATAGAAGATCAATTTTATCTTTGTTTGTCATTTGTCTTGTAGCATTGCAAATACAAAATGGAAAACGAAAACAAAATGATCGCCGGCACTCATCGGATGGTTAATTGAAAACAACAGTTAATTGACCCAATCAATACGAAGAGATCATAACGTGCGATAACAACTGTTTTAATAATTTCAAGTAGCAGCAACTGCTTTGTTCGCCATTATCGGGCACGGGTATGATTTCCTCGCCAAGTGGGAACAACGCGAATTCGTAAGCGGGTTTCCTTTTGCGCGCCAGTTCTGCCGAGCTGATTGCGAACTAGTACGTGCAAACGCGGAGAAGTTTTCGGCTACCTTTGGATGTAGGTCGGGGGTGTAAATCAATACGTACGGAGCTACCGATCATTTGCGCGACTCGAAGACACAGTTAAAGTCCGCACCGGAAAATTTATGAGAACAGAAGGTATTACCGGTTCTCGATTTTAGATGATGACCGTCAAGGTGTGCAGCGCGCAGAACGTTTCTCGACCGCATGTATTTGAAAGCAGAGTTAAAATACGGAAGGAACGGCATACAAGAAAAATGTTTAGTCAATGTGGTCTCATAAATATCTCTCGAGGTCCATCATTTCCCAACGTCGGCGGAAAAACTACCGGTACCAGTGCATTTTTAAAGAACTCCATAAATAAAATCGTTCTCGTGAGATACCCGATAGTATTCAACCGTTTGTTACCGACCGGCCGGCATTATTCTCTTCCATTATTCCCGCCTTTGTTACGCTTTTCACGCAGTTTGTTCAGCGCAGAAACGACTCACGGGCTTCTTCTTTGCCGCGATAACTCGAGGTGAAGGGTAGACGGAGTTTGCTAAGTGGACGTGAGAATCGAGTAAACACGCGGGCGAGCATCGAGCAACCCCTTTTGTTAGAAATGCCGACCTCTTTGTGGCACGCGCACGTTGCTGAAATCGCAGCCTCTGCCATTAAGCTGCACGAAAAAATTGACAAAGCATGAAGTAGTCGGAGTGACGAGCCGAAGAAAGAAAACGAGGAAGCGCTGAAGAAAGAAACGAATGATGAGAAACCGCAAGTAAATTGAGGACAGTAGAACACGACTAAAAAGTTGTTGAGTTTCCCCGGATTCCGCATAAAAATGTACCTAGTTGCATCTGCTATATATGGTGGAGGATTGAAAAATAGTGTGGATGCATCGAGGCGTGATTTGCAGACCAAACGATAAAGAAGAAAAACGACGTAAAAGGTATGCCGCTGATCGAACCATTGCGATATACAGTTTTCCCGTATTTTTGTCCAGCGACAATATCGAATACAAATGCGGGGAATCAGAAAAATAAATACGTACAGCAGCGGATATGGTGCAGCGCCGCGCGAATAATTAATGCACGTAACATTCCTGTTTCCTTCAAGCGAAAAACAAACTTATAAATTTTTAAGAAGTTAATTTGTTAATCTAATATGTAAATTCGAGCTGTCCACGCAACATGTAATGTGATAAAATTGAGGTATTCATGTGCTACGGTTTTTAACATTATTATGCGGTAAGCTTTTATTTATTTTTCACGAGCAAATAAATTGGATTGAATCGTGAAATCCAGGCAGAAACCACAAAATGGGCAACGTTTAATAAATAAAAGTACAAATGATTAATTATTGATATATTGGAAATCAAATTCTCCTCGAAATTTTATTTTACTGTATAGACTATTTTCAATTTTATCGTAAAAATGTTCGATTTCCGAACATTAAAATAAAGGCACGGATATAGGATACTGTATCATATTTCTGATCAATAAAATTTTTACATATAGATTACTTACACGCCTAAACTTCCAATATTATTGATAAAATTGTTCACATAAAATTTAAAAAAAAACGTGAAAATGATGCAGTCGTACCTTAATATAGTAACATATTTACCAAAACATTTTTTGGTGAATGAATTAATTTTAATAGAAACACTTAAATTTTATATCACAGAAATACATATTTCTCATTTCTGAAATGTTTGCTATATAAATATCATGCAATTAAAATCTATCAAGTTTATGCGAAATGACCTACATGCTTCATATTTTCTCTCATTTCAATTAAATTTATTTAAAACTGGCACCGCAAACAGAATTGCCTGACACATATTGCATTTTATTTTTCTTTCTATTGCGATATTGCGTAAAGATTATTCTCTCCTTCATTCTGTTTAATATGCGAACAGGCACAGCCAGAAATCTATAAACTGTTATTATTCTAACAATAACTAAGGTTGTTCTAGATTCTCTCTCGTCCGACAGAAATCATTCTTAAGCGTTTCAAGATTCCTTCGTGAAGGCTGAGATTTCTGAATACGACGGTTTCGAGAAGAACGACATAAATGACAAGGGTATACCTTGTGGGTGGCAATATAGGAACTGGAATCTCGAGAGAGATGTCGCATCGGAATGAAAACAATGCTCGTTTCCCTCGTACTTTACTTCCAGCTTCTCGCACTACAGGAGAAGGGAAGTTTAATATCTGCCATGGCAATCCAGTCTAAAGTTAAAGCCTGTCATGCTAGAAAAAATATCTTATGCCACTACGAATCTTCTGGTACCGTGTTCGCGTGCTTGTCAGAACTTACACTACAAAAAGGGAATATGGGCGCATGGAAAATCCAAAAGAAGAAAAAAAGAGGCTTATATTTGCTGTCTTCTTTATTTCATAATGACCACGGAAAATGAAAACTCTAGAAACATTGATGGTTTCCAATATCTTTCCTGGCGAACTTGTGAAATATAAATGATCGACTGAATTTTTAGGGGGCGAAACACATTTTATCCGCTGAACAAGCTGCTCGAACTCGCCGAGGACTCACCTCAACTAAATTCGATAACGTGCTTCTATTATAGACAAAAACTGTTCTCTCTCGCAAGTATATTTAATTTCGAAGGTAAAATTACGTTATTTCCGTGTCAGGGAGATCACGTACATGGCGGAATCGTACGGCGAAACGTTCCGGCTGGCATGGTTAAAATTTCAACGAGACTAATCGCAATATCCGATACGAGCATAGAACAGTGAATAGATCTTTATAAAATATTTTTTTGCTTTTCTAACTACTACTACATAATGTAAGTCTGCATAATTCTTTCCATTTATTTTAAACATTTCCTTTTATCTGCGGAAATAACAGAAAAGAAAGTCATCCAACATTTAATCACATATGTATTTATAACATGACTGTATAATACTAAATTGGGTAAATTTTAGAAAAGACGTTTAAAATATACAGGGTGGCCCATTTAAATTTATACAGTCGATTTTTTAAAAAACTAAAAGAGATAGGAAAAAATGTTTCAGACAGACATGTCACGATTTCGAGGGGGACATAAGATGATACCAAAACTCATCTTGAAGATCATTTTAAGGACATAAGATGACATTTTTCGGAAAAATGTTTCAGACAAAAGTTACTTACTTTTCGATGGAGAATAAGAATCTGCAATAAAAAGTTGGGGTTTCAATTTAAGAAATTGAAGGTGATCTTCGCGTGACCTTCAAACGACTATTCAAGGTCAAACCAATGGTATCATCTTATGTCCCCCTCGAAATCGTGACATGTTTGTCTGAAACATTTTTTCGTATCTCTTTTAGTGTTTTAAAAAATCGACTGTATAAATTAAAATGGGCCACCCTGTATATATAGGGTGAGGCACCTAAAACAGGCCACCTGAATATCTCGGCTGTTATTGGTGATAGAAAAAAATGTGTCAGACCAAACTTGCATGGTTTCGAGGGACACATAATTTTTTCTAAATCGTTTTTTATTAGGTCGACGCGTAGAGGTCATATGAAGGTCAACTTCGTTTTTTTAAATGGTATGATATGTTTTTTTACGTACCATCTAGTAGAGCGTTTGAAGATGCGCACATTGATCTACGGGTCAAAATCATTCAAGGTCACTGAAGGCTAAAATGTCTAAGTGCTAAAACTTTTTCATTTCTGAGTTTACGGTATTTTCAATAGCAGAGAACTCTAGGCAATATAAAAAATATAGATATCAACAACTCAGAACTTCTCGGAAAAGAAAAAATTTCTAAGGGCTGGAACTTTTTCATTTCTGAATTTACGGTATTTTCGATAGCAGGGAACTCTAGGCAATATAAGAAATAATGATAACAACAACTCAGAACTTCGCGGAAAAAAAAATTTCTAAGGGCTAGAACTTTTTCATTTCTGAGTTTACAGTATTTTTAATAGCAGAGAACTCTAGGCAATATAAAGTAAATTATTTTCCCTTGCAGTTGGCTTTCAGTGACCTTGAATGATTTTGACCCGTAGATCAATGTGCGCATCTTCAAACGCTCTACTAGATGGTACGTAAAAAAACATATCATACCATTTAAAAAACGAAGTTGACCTTCATATGACCTCTACGCGTCGACCTAATAAAAAACGATTTAGAAAAAATTATGTGTCCCTCGAAACCATGCAAGTTTGATCTGACACATTTTTTTCTATCACCAATAACAGCCGAGATATTCAGGTGGCCTGTTTTAGGTGCCTCACCCTGTATGAGAACATTATAGAACAACTCGAGAAGAAAATGTTCTTCCGTGAGTTGAAAAAGAGGGAAGCATGGCCGCTCCAAACACAAATTAAGTGCCGTAGCAGCGACAGCTAAGAGTGTCAAACGATTCGAAGAGCAATATTTGCTGACGGCAAATTTGTACAGCGCCTATTTGCCAAATTAATTAGCAATCTGTCCCGCGGAAAGGAATTGCGTGGTCGCTCAATTCCATGCAGCAGCCACACTGGCGACTGCATTAGGAACAGTCATGCTGAATCCGCGAATCCGGAAGCGCAGCGTTCTTAATTGAACGTTAAATTAACTGACTAGGTTGACAACACGTGGTTAAAATTTCAACGAGCTAATCGCGAGAACCGTTTTCGCAGACAAGTCCTCATTTTGCTCGTGCGTACAGCTAGTGACTCATTGCCTTCACGAAAATTGCTACGAAATTCATGGAGACCGAAAGCACGAAGCTATTTATTCTTCGGCAATCAATTCGTTTATTGCTACGCCCGCTGCATTTCCACTTCGTCAGTTGGTCCGCGAATCGTTTCACCAATGTCCGTCGCGCCATATATACGGCTACAAATAACTCTGGCGGAACAAATAATACGAAGTTGGAATAATATTATATAGAACGTCGAACAGCACATTTTCATGCACGTCATACCGGAAACGAGAATTGAATAAACTGATTTACGTCAATCCTGTTATGCTGACTCGGAAAATACCAATTTTTAAAGATCAATCACAGGTATTCTATGTTAATCCTTATTTGATCAAACAAAGAATAAATATAATGAATGAATTCGTGCTTGAAATTACATTACGTTTCAGTTCATGTTGCAATGCCTTCCATCCAGATTTCGAAAAATCATATCCAGGAAAAATTCGAGGACAAGAGAGGAGACATTCTAGGCAAAGTTACATCTTTTCCATTCAATGTTCAATAAAAATTATGACACTGCCGTGGAAAACGCAAAAAGCAACTGTCTGAGAGCTGGAGAGTGCGCGCGCGAATATCTTTAACTTTTTAATTTAAAAAAAAGTTTTAAATCTTTTTAAATTTCAGTCAACTAATCGCAGAGGGTATTTGTCTCATTCGGCCGCGCTCATTTTCGCTGGTAATTCGCGCGCGGCGCGAAAAGCAACGTGGGTATTCGTACGAGATGGGCCGGAAAAAGCCCGGGGATGTATTTAATTATTTCTAGAGGTGGAAAGTAGGTCACACGCGGAAATAGACGGTGGGACGCGCAGGAAGCATGAGGGCCCAGGAAGCTAAAACTGGCAGGACGTGGCACCGCTGATAGTCCTGCCGACCAATAAGCTTTTACGCTAGATTAAAATTCATACCGGCGCGTTTGTCGAGTTTCCAGCGGCGACCGGTTACGGCATCGTATCCGGGAGCACCACTATGGACGAGCAAAGAGTTTAGAACCGCTATAGTTCACGCGTCGCGTATAACGATCGTTAAAACGAAGACGATATATCGCGTTTCTCAGAGTTTTCGGGTAAAGTGCATCCAAAGTGCCGAGAGACTATATGTACACAGTTTGAGATGTCGAGAGAAGCTGTGAAAGAGATTTTTCTTAAACGTGCAAAACGTTTAAGACACGGAAATTTTCTCTTTGAGTCGAAAATTGTTGATGGACCTTTCAGAGATTAACTTCCGTAGAGACGAAAAAGGAGGAAAAGAGAGACAGGGTAATATATTTCTGCTCTTTCTTAAATTTCAATTTCCAGCAAATTTTACGGTGACGGAGAATTTCAATGCAATACTTAATTAAATCTTAACGCAACCGAGGTCTCATCATCGTAAGTACTCAACATCCACATCAGGATTGCAAAGGAGAACGAAACGATTGTCGGTGGACGTTTCCCGCTTGGTATTCCTACGGAAGTCGAGAGCCGCGCATCACTTCCTTCGTGGAGTCCGATCCATCGAGCCTCGCGCTTCCCATCCACGTCCATAAATCACTGTCACTACGTTTGAGCGAAGCGTATTTTCCCGTGGAAACGGCATTTTTGAATTCGATTCGGTCGCAGCGACGAGCAAACAGACGAGGTGGTACGAGCAAGACGGACAAAAAGTAGAAAGGGCGGACTCGAAGGCGGAGTAGAAAGGCGAATCGATGCTCGCTGAACGTGTTGTCGCTATCCGATGGCTGGACTTTTACGAGATCTACGCGCGTTTTTCCACTAGAAATTTTTAGCCCGCGTAAATTCGCCGCTGGGCATCTCGCCGCGCGACGAAAAGTATTCGCGCGAGAGGACGACGCGACACGCGCTCTCGACAACTCGATACCAATCCCATGGACGGTGGGACGATGAGCAGAATTGGAAATTTCGCGAATTGGGACAACGTTCGTGACCATGGTCAGCCAACAACTCTGTACAGCGATACTCCGGGTCCTCGGATCGTCACGTTTCGACGGGCTACACCGACGACGAGTGGCTCGCGACAGGTCAATATTTTCGAGTGTCCAGTCGCCCGAGGCTCGATTATTTACCTGTAACCGTCGCTACATAACTATTTCCGTAACCGATACTTCTGTGATACTGTGAATCGTGCACGAGGCTTAATTAACGTCGAAATAGATAACGATAGATATTTGCAATAAGCAACGCAAACGTAACAACGCGATCTGACAATATTATTTATATCATCTCTTGAGGATGTTATCTTCTCATTTTTCCGACCATAATAAAATAAATTGTGGGTCGAACGAAGTTAAATATCTTTAATAACTCATAGCAGAGAAAACATTCTCAATTCGCGCTTCAGAGAATCCCAAAGGATCGGTAAATGAGCTTTGGCGCGTTCACAAGCCAAGTTTAAGATAAGTTCATAAATTTCGAACGTATAATGCACGAGCCAAGTATTCATAAGTTCATTGGGGATTTGTTGAGAGAGTTAGGGTACTCTCGAAGGAATGCGTGCTTTAAGAAGACCGTGCAACCACTGCTTCCGGTAAACAACATCAAATTATAGCAATATAACAATACAACACGGTAACAATATCGCGTGTAATCGCGACGAGAATCCACCCAACAGCCCGGACAAAAATGAATTATTCTGTTGCGCGCATCATCGCGAGCCTGGATCATCGCGCGTGATCATTTCGCGTTTACAGTCAGCTTACGATGATGGACGTACCCGATTTGGAAATTTCCGAGATTGGAATAACGGCTCTCTGGATGCGGTTGGGCTAGATGCGTGTACACAGTATACAGCTGCATAACTGCCAGTTTCAGTCCGGGACACGACACGCCATGAATAAGTCTCTAACCGCTCTCGTTGGCCCGACATTGTCAGCGAGCAGCTTTCGACGGGTCATCCCTCTCGTCCCGCCTACCCGCACCCTTGTCACCGAGTCTTCTACGAGCCCTCGTTATGACGCCCGTAATGAGAACGTCGAAATTCAGTCTAAACCCTTTTACCGGGCTGTCCTCGCTTGCCATCAGCGTGGCGATTCAACGTACATCGTCGCGAGGTGCATCGACCGCGCTCGTAACGATTCTAGGGATAAATTAATGAAATTACCGACGACGAGGCAAACGAAGAACGGCTCTCGACAGTTCCGCGAACGTACCATTCCAACGGTATAAAGATAGAAAGGCTGACTGAATGCTCGGACGATCGCGTTCTCTCTGAAATTGGAACTCAACGCGCGACAGCCTTCTACAATTTTAACTCGGCCGAGTTGTGCAAAATGATTCTTGAAATCCTTAGATATTTTGCAAACACAGAATATCCTACTGAACGAAGAGCTGTGGGAAAACTCTCAATACTTCACAAACATGCGGGAGCATGAGTAAAACCACGTGAAAATATGAGAAAGTTTTAAATTCTGCGAGGATTTCTTCCTCATCGAGATACATACGCGCGTAACACTGCAATTTTAATTCGAGGAATACTTCCTGCGGAAAAAATATAATACCTTTCGTGCAACGTGCGCGTTTTTCATCGCACGTCAGCATCAAACGTCAGCACGAGAATTTCGGCCTTGTGTGGCACATTTCCGCTCCCGGCTCCGTAAGAGAGGATCGCATGAGACAGAGGGCGGAGTCGCGTTTCCCGGCTTTACCTCTCTCAGCGGTAAAGTAAGTTCGCCGCAGTCACCCGGCATACTGGTAATTAAAGTAATGAAGGATAAACCGCCCGAAGTAACTCGTGTAATTTATCCGTGACTGCTTCTCGACCAGCTCATTATTGTACTATGACCTTCTTCCAGGCGAATTCACTTCTATTCCGCCATTCCGGCAGATGCGCGCAACGTACGTCCAATTTTTGCGGCATTGATAGTCTGCAAATAATTGTTCTGGGTTGAAAGCGGTGCGCCATGATTCTCGTATCACGAAACGCGAGTCATTTCGCTCTTCCATTTCGTAAAATAATTCAAACTAAACATTTATTCATGCAAGAGATATAATACACTTGAGAGAAATCGCGCGCAGGAAAATTTGAATAAATAATAATGCATCAATAACAAACACGCAAGTATCCAGGCGCAAAAGAAACGCTATCTCGCGTGATAGCGCTACAAAGTGTCCCGTAAAAACCATGTCCCTAATCTCGCGCAGACAGGTATTAATTAACTTTTTTAATTCACGCTGCTTGCATGCATAATAGACGGGAACTTTTGCACAGCAACCGCATCAAGGTCGTCATGCCTATACACACTGAATAATGCAAATGAACGAAAATATAATTCGCCGGCAGCCCCCGGTATAACAGATAGGAGTCGCCGCGAAGAATTGCACGCCGCGAAATTACTGTGGTAATATGGGAAACGCAAAGTATCTAGGCGGACCCATAAAAGTTTCAAGCAGTTTTCTAATTTAAAGTCCCGGGGGCTTTCTGCTTCATTAAAGCTCTATCTTATCGGGCGGAAATATTCATGTAAATTGTGATCTTAGGCGCACTGTACGTTCACAAGCTGCCGCTCCACGGGACGGACATTATTTCCATATCGACTTTTATGGCGCGAGCATGCGGTCGACGACGAAAATTTATCGTGGCAAGCGCGGTGTTTTAAAACAATATTTTCCGAGAGATAAAGAGAGATGAAATTATTTCCATTTTTGCCAGCAGATGCGTAACTCATTCTATTGACAAGTTGCAGCTGTCAACACGATATCTATTTCTATTACAATATCTATATATTAAGTTGATGAAAAATCCTCCTTTTCTGCATGGCTCGCGTGCTAATGAAACAAAGCTTAGAAGAATCAAAAGCTGAACTTATTAAAGCACCATTTATTAAGTTAATTTATCAATTCATTGTTTTATTATTGGGTTGTTCGGAAAGTTATTTCGTTTTTTCAAGGAAAAATGAAAGGCGGTTTTTTCATATTTAGAAAAAATTTTATTCAGTGATGTATTGGCCATTTTGTTCCACTACCTTTCGCCATCTTTCTGGCAACTTTAAGATTCCACGCTCATAGAAGTCCTTCTCCTTATTGACAAAAAATTGAAGCAAGTGATTTTTGACGCCTTCATTTGAATCGAAGTTTACATTGTTCAAAGAATTTTGTAGAGACCGGAACAAATGGTAATCGGATGGTGCCAGATCAGGAGAGTATGGTGGGTGTGGTAGCACATCCCATCCAAGCTGTAAAAGCTTCTGGCGAGTGACCAAACTTGTGTGTGGTCTGGCATTGTCGTGATGGAATACGACACCTTTCCTATTCGCCAATTCTGGTCGCTTCTGCTTGATGGCAGCATCCAATTCATCCAGCTGACGACAATACACTTTCGAATCAATCGTCTGGTTGCTTGGTAGTAGCTCGAAAAATACGATTCCCTTCCAATCCCACCATACAGAAAGCATGATCTTCTTTTGATGAATATCTGCCTTGGATGTCGATTGAGCAGGTTCATCTTGCCTGGACCATGATCGTTTTCGCTTAACATTGTTGTAAACAATCCATTTTTCATCTCCAGTTATGATTCGCTTCAAAAATGGTTCATTTTCTTCACGTTTCAACAATGAATCGCAGATGGTAATGCGTCGAATCAAGTCAATTTCCTTTAAATTGTGTGGAACCCAAATATCGAGCTTTGAAACGAATCCAAGGCGTTTCAAATAATCGTAAACGGTCGAATTCGATAAATTTAACTTTTCAGCAATTTCGCGTGTTGTTATGCGACGGTTTGCATCCACCAGAGCCTTTATTTTCTCGTCATTAGCTTTAATTGGCCGACCTGAACGTGGTGCATCTTTCAAATCAAAATTTCCAGTGCGAAATTTCGAAAACCAATTCTGATACTGATGTTCACTCAATACATCTTCTCCATATACGGTACACAATTTTTTTCTCGCTTGCACTGCATTTTTACCCTTTCAGTAGTAAAAAAGAAAAATATTACGAAAATGCTCACTTTGATTTTCCATGTTTGATGTGATGCCAAAAAACAATTACTTGACAGATCGCAACACAATAAGATACTAAATGACGTCTGAAATGTCAGTTGTCAAAATATAAAACGAATTTGCCGCTTAGAGTAAGGTTAAGTATCGAGGAACGCGACTAACGACATCGCTTTGTGAAAAACGAAATTACTTTCCGAACAACCCAATAGTTCGACTCTAGTTAATTTAAAACTGTGAAACGGTGATATTTGCTTTCTATCTAATTTAATCTTTTGTTCAGATTCCGATAAATTGATTTTGTAATTAAATACTTCTCTCGAATATCGCGAACGTCTCAAAATTCTGCAATTTGTATGTCCCAGAAAAAAAACGCGTCTCAATCTATCGCGACTCTGTCCTAATCGATCACGTTGCAGTCACCTATACGAATCTCAATAAGAACTCATAAACTCTCTGCTTTCAGGACACCAACGGGTCTGGAGGACGTCAGCAAGTACCCGGAGCTCTTCGCGGAATTGCTAGCGCGTGGCTGGACGGAAAGAGAGATTCAGAAGCTGGCTGGTCTGAATCTTATACGAGTGTTCAAGGCGGTAGAACAGGTAAATTATTCGCTGTCGAAAGAGGAAAGGGAACAGAACTGTCTCTTCCACCTTTCCGCTTGATGAAAAAAGTGAACGCGTGCCGAAGGTGAAAAAGTCGGCGCTTCGACGAGGAAGAGAAAATGGAAGAGAAACGATCTGGAAAAAGCGAGAAAGAGAGAGACCGAGAGAATGGCGAAGAGCGCTCGTTTCTGTCGCGAAATAACCGATGGCCTGGTTCGGGTTAGCCGAGTCGACCAATATCGGATTTAATAAAGCACACAAATCATGCATCCGGCCGAAGCGCGCGCGGTGCATCGCCGGACGGGAGAACCCGCTCGGTAACCGCGATTTTTGCTCCCTTGGAGCTCTGCCAATCGTAGAACCAGCTGGCACGATCCACTAACCGATCCGACAGCGTTCCTTTCTCTCTCTTTTTTCTCCCTCGTGTACGCTCATGACACATAGCCACTGCTACATGTGACGTGTATATTAGATGGCCCTAAAGTATCGTTCAGCATCTCTCAACACTGACGTTTCATAATGTAAATACGCTCTACGAAAGATAAGCTAGGAGAAGTTCGAGAAGAAAATCGCTAGATCGTGGAAACTCTTTGCTTGTCAACGCTTTAATTAAAATCCTATGCTCGAAGTGTGCTTTCTTACGCGTATGAAGATACGGTGGTCACGACTGCCCTCGGTTAACAAGAGAAAGAAAGCTTAAAAAGAGAAAGAATAATTAATGATAATAGCTCTGTTCTCGCGACTGTTCATTTTCTTGTCCGAGTGATAATGAGAAATAATACCAACGCAAACACGGGGAAGCCATGAACACGTGGGAGAATAAAAATATCGTGTAATTAGCGGAATCCCTCCCGAACGCTTGTTTATCTAATTGTAATATTGGCATTGTTCGTTAATGAAAACGTATTGTCGAATCTCACGTTTACCTGAAATTCGATGTTTAACTGAAATTGAATTAAATTCCCTCTAATTTAATCCAGCTACCTACACTTTGGCCACCCGATTAATGTCTCGTATATTTCAGCGTTAAATGCCCGGTTTCGCGGAGTGCAGTCGAATGCAGATCGTCCTGCGAGAATTCCGCTATGCCTGAAAATGTTTCAGTCCGGATATTACTCGGTAGTACAACACCCCGACAGGAATGATGTGAGAAATTATGTGCGCCGGATGTTCCGGATGTTTGAGGACGCTCAGGATGGCCGTTGTTGAAATTGCTGTGATAATTTAATTGCGACGCTTGCGTGGTCAACGGAACCGCGGTTATTTGTCTAAAGCAGGAGTCGTTTATTATATTTGCAGAAGAATGTGTATTACATTCGAATTGTAATGCAATAAACGCGCCGTTAGTGAGTTACGCGTAAATTTCGCATTTCACTGAACAATTCTACCGGCGTCGGTTTCCGTAAGAACAAAGTTTGCTCGTTCGCGCGCGGTGCACGATCGCCACTGGCCAGCGGCTGGTCGGACGGGGCGGAGGGAATTAAAATTATTCCCTAAATTCCTCGGTGATTTACCGTCGCGTCGCAGAAAAATGCACCCGTGACTTCGCGGTACGCCGGGTCGTTGCACGAAAAAGCTGCGACGCTTTAAATGCCCGCGCGGCACAATAGCACCTTAATGGAAGCGCGTTACATGTAATCGCAGCCGGTAACCTTTACCGCCTCAAATTGTTCCAGTCTAATCCGACGCGTGCAATCTCCCACAGTTTCGCGGGCATAACATTATCTGATTATCAAGATAATCTGAAAATGTGAATCTTCCACGACGGATATTCCGCGCTCGCGTCGTATCCAAGTTCTTCTGACCGAGCGTCGCCATTAATTCACGACGTACAAATTCACGGGAGGACTGGTCCTTTCTTACATCCAGGGCACACGCACACGTACACTTATCCGCACTTCGCTTTTCTCATCGTGGTAAACGCAAGGACGAGGTTGGGCACGGGAGCAAATCCTTTGAGCAATTCCGACCCATCTCATCGTCGTTCTCCACCATCCCACGATAGCGATGGTGTTGGCGGCGATGGTGGTGGCCCGGGTTACAAGGCAGGCGAGAAACGTCGTAATTGCTGAAATAATGGCCGTGCCTACGGGCGCAGCGCGGTGAACAAAATGGTGGCGATTACGTTACCTTGAAATTCAATTCCGCTATTGTTCCTCGAGCGCGAGGCGAGGAATCCGAAGGAACTTTGATACTGTTTCGTAAGACTGCGGAACCCTCGCCAAACGTTCACCGCAAGGAATCGCCCGGAAACAGCGCGCGGGAAATACCTTTCGGGTGTAATGTAATCAGCGTCGTACACACTTGCATTATGTAAATCACCGTACCTCTTCGAAACGCGTTAAATAGCGGTCCCTTTTTTCATTTTCTCTCGTCGCTCTTTGTTCTTTAAATTGTAATAATCGACTCACTCATTCTGGAAAGGGATTTATCTCGAAAACGTCGCGAAAGAGGCTGCCGTGGTATACGTAATTTGTTTCTTTTCTCTTTGCTAAATTATACAGGGTGAGGCACCTAAAACAGGCCACCTGAATATCTCGGCTGTTATTGGTGATAGAAAAAAATGTATCAGACCAAACTTGCATGGTTTCGAGGGACACATAATTTGTTCTAAATAATTTTTTATTAGGTGGACGCGTAGAGGTCATATGAAGGTCAACTTCGTTTTTTTAAATGGTATGATATGTTTTTTTACGTACCATCTAGTAGAGCGTTTGAAGATGCGCACATTGATCTACGGGTCAAAATCATTCAAGGTCACTGAAGGCTAAAATTTCTAAGGGCTAGAACTTTTTCATTTCTGAGTTTACGGTATTTTCAATAGCAGAGAACTCTAGGCAATATAAAAAATAATGATAATAACAACTCAGAACTTCGCGGAAAAAGAAAAAATTTCTAAGGGCTAGAACTTTTTCATTTCTGAGTTTACAGTATTTTTAGTAGCAGAGAGCTCTAGGCAATATAAAGTAAATGATTTTCCCTTGCAGTTGGCCTTCAGTGACCTTGAATAATTTTGACCCGTAGATTAATGTGCGCATCTTCAAACGCTCTACTAAATGGTACGTAAAAAAACATCATACCATTTAAAAAAACGAAGTTGACCTTCATATGACCTCTACGCGTCTAATAAAAAACTATTTAGAAAAAATTATGTGTCCCTCGAATCCATGCCAGTTTGGTCTGACACATTTTTTTGTATCACCAATAACAGCCGAGATATTCAGGTGGCCTGTTTTAGGTGCCTCACCCTGTATATTCGAATAAAAAGAATTCTGTTTCAGGGAGAGTATATTGATTTCTTTTTAAAGGTTTTTCCTGTCGGACGTCATATTGCTTTAATTAGCGGAATTACAGATAGATAATTAATAATTACATCATGGCTAATTAACGTTGCATGTTATAACCAATCCATTATCAGCTTACTCGGTGTAGATATTCGAAAACATTCCACACAAGTTTCAAGTTGTGAATTCTCTCCTCGTTTCGGGACACGTAAAATATCATGCGAGTGTGATGTACCATCGTCCGTGAAAATATTTATTTTTTAAGAAATGCAAATCTCTTGATATGATTGACATATATAACTGTTTTTTTATAAAATACGTTTCAATATATACATATACATAAGAATGTACATTAAACTTTTTCAGTTTTATGCAACTTAATTTAAAAAGAAACAAATGTGATGAAAGAATTATTGTAACGAGACCACCCATGTATCCGCGAGGCAAGCCTTCAACGTCCATTAATGTTTAATCTCTCAGTCGGGGTAGTTTCTTCGAGCGCGCTCACGTTTAATATTTCGAAGAAAAAATTTCAATTTTAAAGCAGAATGCGTGACAGGGGTGAATTGGCAAAGGGAAGGCTATTACACTTTTGTGAGACGTCCGTACTGCCGGCTGGCGTTTATATCGCAACGTTGCGCACCCAAGGCGTGAAAGCGACAATAAAGGAGGATTTGATCAGACCGTCGACGTTCTTCTATATATCGCCTCACTCATTTCCGCCCCTATGTTGCCTCATCGTCAGAGATGCACCGCCGCTGCTCTCTGCATTCGTTTAATTGGAAACTCACCACCAGGGCAGCGAGAGGAAGCTTTATTTACACTCGGTTTCCGTTACGTCATGTGGTACGCGATGCTATAAATGCGATGCAATAAATGCTTAATGTAAAACATGTAATGTGTGCAACAAGTCAAATGCGATTTTCAGCTCAATCGAACGAGGTATTTTCTTAAGTGCGACATGTCTTTCAGTGCCTCTATCGACGAGGAAATAAATCTCAAAGCGATTTTGCGCGCATTTTGATTTTATTTGCAGATATCAGTTTGGAAGAATTGTTTTTAATTTGCCCGTGCACACGCGGTTGTTTTTCTCCTTTTGCGATATTGGTCTCTCCAAAAAAAAAGAGAGCGCAGGTAACCAATGACCGAAAAATTGCAACTGCGTTTATACGGCGTAAATATTTGTGATAGGACGCCGCCTTCCTGTAGCGCGCTCGTTTAATTGAAAAACTGCAGGGTGGATTTCGGGCGAGAATGAAATTTTCGCCGCGCCTTCCTAATATGTATTCTGGCGGAATCGACCCCGCAACCGGAGAACCCGGTTTTCTTACTTTATGAAAGCAAGATAAATTTTACAAAGCGCAGAGGGAAAAAGCGATCTCGGCATCGCATCTCGGAGTCGGTAAAGGAGCTTTTTACATCCCGGCGTTGTACCGATAAATTATTTCCGTACGGATCGAAGACGCTTCCTGTTTGCGTGATGAAAAAGTCTTATTCCCCTCATCTAAAAAGCGAAAAACACCTAAAAAGATGCAAGAGCTTGCGACACTTGGATTCGATAACACCCCTTATTCCTCCCCCGTATCTTTTTTTTTTTTGAAGACCACTCATTCCGTTTACTCGCGTTTCACTCGCGGATATCGCGGGTACAGCGTCATCAATCTTCGTACTCCTTCAATTAGGGGATGTCACGCTAGAGCTCAATCAAATCTTAAGAGCAATCCCCGAATCAACTGGAGGAAATAAAAGCGAAACGTTACAGCAAATTAGGAGAGATGGCTCCAAGTGTAAAGCTTCCCCGTCGACGCTATTATCATCAATCTTATTTTATTATCGTATAAATTGCCGTTGGGGTACAGCGCGTCATAAATATGTTAATCTCTTTTCGGGATAGATCGACTACCGCGCCGCATACGTGCAGCGATTTTTCGTCATCACACGGAGAGAAGCGGCATGTCGCGAGCATCGCTGACGCGTTCATCAGCCATCGAAAGCTTCGTTTTCAGCCGAAAAGCCCACGGAAGGTTAATGGGCTTCACCGAGAATTGATGGGCGTCGTGCATGCCTGTATGAAATATGTGCACCGTCAACTTTTTTCCTCCCTGCGCCGTTTTCTGCACGCCTGTCTTTGCCTTTCATCGTGGCCTATCCCGTAGCATACACGCGCGCGCTCACTCTTTTTATTCGTCCGCTTCCTACAACGGCAATCACCGGTGCGATTTTTCGTGAGAACATTCGCGACGTACACGGTCTTCCATCTTCGCCGCACCCTCTTCGTGGTAGCTTCAGGGTGTGCGGCGTCAAAATTCATCGGGGTTTTTCGCGCGGCGCTGTAACGCGCCCGAGAGAAATGAGCAAGTCCGCCTTATAAGCACGTAATAAATACTTTGTATTAGGGGTGTGATTTAGTTTTGAGGGTTTTTTTTTGCTCAAAAACGCATGTATTTAAATATGATAATGAATGAATACCTTAATCAAAATATTTTCCTTCGTTTTCTATAACTTTTTCCCATCTTTCTGGCAAGAGATCGATTCCACCACGATAAAATCACTCTTCTTTCGAGTCGATCCATTCGTCGACGAATTTTCGCACTTCTTCCAAATTATGAAAGTGTGTATCCTCTAAAGCGTGTTGCATCCACCGGAACAAATAATAATCGCATGGAGAATACGCGGGGTGCGGTAAGACTTGCCATTCGAGCTCTAATAGTGTTTGTTTCACTGATAACGCAACGTGAGGTCGAGCGTTGTCACGAAGAAGAATCACTTTCCGTCGTTTACTCGCAATTGGTGGTCGTTTTTGGTCCAACGCTTGCTTCAACTTGTACAATTGGTGTCGATAACGATCAGCCGTGACAGTCTCATGCGGATTTAACAGCTCATAGTACACTATCCCACCAAATACAGAGCATTACTTTTCAACCGTGAATATTGCGTCTCGGAGTGGATGTTGATGGTTCGCCTGGATCCACCCATGATTTTCTGCGTTTCGGATTATCAAAATAGATGCACTTTTCATCCCCAGTAACAATCCGAGACAAAAGACTCTTCTTTTTTTGCCTGGCGATCGACGAAATGCAAATGTTCAACCGGTTCGCAATGGCACTTTCCGATAATTCATGTCGAACCCATTTCCCTTCTTTCTGAATTTTTCCCATTTCATGTAAATGTTTCGTAACTGTTGTACGATCAACATTTAATGCTCTGGCAAGTTCTGAAGTGGATTGTGTTGGATTGTCGTCCAATAATGCTTGCAAATCTGCATTTTCAAGCTTTCTTGGTTGTCCCGAGCGTTCTTTGTCCTTCACACGTCCTAATTGATGGGGCAGAATCACCATAAGTTTCTACAAGAATTCTATAACCCTGAGCCGCAGTTTTCTTTTGATTAAAAAACAAAAGCAACGCATGTCGAAAATGCTGTTTCGGAAGTTGCATTTTTACGATGATATAAACACGACTGTTATTGCATCTATTGCTATAATGCTACTAAATGTCATGGATAATGTGAACACTGTAAGAAACAACAGTTATCGGAAACAGCTATTGGAACAAACTGACACTACAGCCATCTGTTGCAAAACCCTCAAAACTAAATCACACTCCTAATATATAGCTCGATTTGCTTACACACACGTACTCGATACGGATTATTCAATTCTCTCATGAACGAGGATACCTTATTCGAATTCATGCGAAAATTCGTGCGAAGAAAGAAAACAAGAGTTTTCAAGTTACATAAATTGCAAACACGACAAAAACCTCATATTTCTTTTTATTTTAAATAGATCATAGCTCATAGATCAAAGGATTTATCGCGGATTTCTAGTCACAGATGAATGATAGTAGCGACTGTAAGCTACGATTGGCATAGCATTGTTTCGCGAGTGTTTAACGACTGATGCAAATCACCGACTACGTACCTAACAATAAGTGCTGAACGTATAAATCAATCACAAGCTACGCTTTAACAGTCAATCACTCACTTTCAATCACTATATTGCAGTTTTCTCTGTGTCTGCAGATACGCGATGAGCTGGCCGAGGCGGGTATGGAGCCGCTGGAGGAAGAGATCCCGCACGAGGACATAGTCGGCCGCGATTATTGCCGCTACAACATAAAGCACCTGATGGCGCCTTAATCTGTCCTCTCGGTCGCGAACGTCGCGAAAACGCAAACGATTCCACGTTCGAAGCGGAAATGGAAGGAGAGGCGACCGCAGAGAGGAAAGAAACGGATCACTGCCCCAGCGGGAGTAAAACTCACCCCCTTTACACACAATCCCCCTTCTCTCCTCCCTCAAATTTGCGACCCCTCGCATCTCTCAGAAACGGCTCGACATTCTCGCTGCTCACACATGCACACTCGCCCTCTCTTCTCCTCCACCTTTCTCTATCTTTCTCTCGATCCTACTCGACGTTACCCACGATTCTCATCTTTGTACGTAAGTAGATAGATAAACTCGATTTCCGTCGGAGATCCGTGAGATGCGAGCGTTCGCGAAGGATATCGAGCGAGATGGCCAGTGAAACGTCGGTACCGCGGCTGGCAGGCTTGATGTCGCGAATAAAAATCACACTCACACTCGACACCAGCTAACGCAAAGTTATTCCTAGAGAATAAGCAGCATCTGCAGTTTTCATATTTCGATTCTGTTTCTCATTTTATTCGCCTTAAATCTAGATTAGAGATAATTTTCATTGTAATTATTATAAAATATTTATTTGATAATTATATTCAGTAAATTTTAGCTATAGGAGCACAATGAAAATCTCGAAGAAAAATTGCGATGAGATTGATTAATCGTACAGCTACTTGATATTAGGGATTAATTTAGATAACATTTAATTTTACGCATTCTAATTTTTGACCCGCATCAATCAACTTGTCTTACACCTGTAATAATTTTCATTGTATTTATTAATTATCCAGCCTAATTGATAATATAGCGACAATAATAATGGCGCTAATGCAGCGTTGGTATATTAATTTGAAATTAGTGTACTATTGTAACGCTATTGATTATCCGAACAAGCCATTGCCGAGCTATTGTAGATTTAATTACTTGTTCCAGAGAAAATCAAATGTACGCTGTACGATGAAATACATGCGAATCAGCCTGTGTGCTTTATAGCGCGGCAACTTGTAAATTGCATTTGATAGTAAGTTAAAATAAGATATTTTGCCCACGCATTCGCTTGCCTGTTTCTATTCTTTCTATTATTAATTTGCTTGAAAAAATGCAGTCGGAATTAAATTGGGAATAAGTCTTGAGGACGAGTGGGAAGGAAGGATTTTCTAGAATATTGAAAAATCATCGTGGCACCACGGCTGTCTAATTAATTTTAGCGTTGCGGTACTGATACGTGCACTCGCCATGTAATGATTGAACGAAAAAGCGTGTCTCGCGTGCTTCGTTGATGAAAGAGCCAGCTGGCCATCAGTCGAGCTGTCGATACGAAATGTTGAAGGATGGCCAAAAACGAAGAGCGAAACGTCGAAAACTAGCGTACGACAACGAGACACGCATCTTATCACTGCGATACGAAGACCAACGCGTTTGTATAAATGTTTAACGATTTAGCCACGGGCATACTTGATGTTAAAATTTGTACTCAGCGATTTCCTCGTCGAAGCCGGAACCAAAAACTGTCCTAGTCAATAATTAAGTTACATTTGCAACCATGATCGATTACGTGCGACGAAACTGACGATTAATTATTATTCGAGATACGAGTGGATGTTCATTGAGAATGCGAAACGGTAAACGAGAGTGACCATAGCGTGTGAATGAATGTGTGTGTATATGTGCGAATGACAACTTGTACATATGGTACCTGAAGTCGAAAAACATATTATTCCTCCTGCACATTGTCAAGCCGGCCATGTCGGATCGAAGAACCGGGTCATCGAGTGTGTCCTCGATTCTTTTTAGTCTAGACGCGAAATGCACGCGAAATCGCGTCGACGGATTGTTAAAAAATTCACGCGTCTCGATTGTCGGGCCGGTACTCGGGCGGCTTTTCTCGGAACTGATCTTCCTTTAGCCTCGCCGACCGCGATTCGGGATGATAGGCTTGACCGATTATGATCTTCAAGGAGCTCACGAACGAGGCTAATCGCGAAGCAGCTCCCTCGTGGCGTCGACCAAGTCGGCAAATTACGTAACTTGGTACTGTGTGTAAACCTTTCCTACGATTTTGCACGATCGAAGTTGACGTCGGTACGTAATATCGATGTAATATCGAATTGAGCCATCGTTTTTTAATTCTATAGAGTCGCAGAATTTTTTATCTCACGCGGTTCCGCTCTCGCATGGACTGTTTTGCACTGAAATTTTATCACAGCGAAGAGGGCCCGACGATTACGTCGGTACTTTAGAACGAACACATCGACTTCCCTCGTGCCACAACGATATGGTCGTTAACTCTCCATTGCGTGGCAAATTTTATTTCGACGCGAAAAGTTTGAAAAACAAAAACGATCAGAAAACAGCGCACAGTTCTACGAATTTATATCCGATATAATGAACAGAAATTTGATTACGTTTTCTATCGAACAGCACTACGCTTCGTGAAAGATAAAATACCATGTAAAATGTATATAGCGTGTAAAATGTCAGATTTTATTTGTATCCGTCGTTACGAGAAGGCAACGCGATACACTTGAGAGTTAATCGAGCGGATCTCTCTCGCAAAAAAAATCACCTACGTTCGCCTACGTTGTAACGACCATTCTTATGCGAGCAGGAAAGGATCGACGAAACTTGAGCCCCGTAACTAATATCCTATAAGATTTCGAAAGTTACTGATATCCAAAATAAAAACAGATCTACGGCAGATCAAATGCCGTCGTTGCGAAAAAAACAGAGTTGTCATTTAGTACTGCCCTTTCCTTCAACCTCATTAAATAACATTGCTATTTCACAATGCGGATTATTAAAGATCGGCTACTATTATAAATCCTAACGTATATCAAGATCAATTATGCAAAAATCAATATGTCATGTAGCATTCAAGTTTATCCGAAAACAATATTGGTAACATAATAGCATTAAAGATCGGCTACTATTATAAATCCTAACGCATATCAAGATCAATTACGCAAAAATCAATGTCATGTAACATTCAAGTTTATCCGAAAACAATATTGGTAACATAATAGCATTTGTGATTCTAAAACGTATTATTCGCCAATTAGATAAATGAAATTTTATCTTCCTCTCTCAGTAAATGCAAGTTCTAACTTCGAAGACGCAAAAAGAATCGACCACGAGCCGGTCGGGTTCACACGTGAATGTGCAGTCATCAAGCGAGAGCGATGAGAAAGTTAAAAAAGAGAACAGAAGCTTAGTGTCGTATGTCCGTGGATGAGCGGACGGTTTTTCAGTGATAATTAATTTCCCGGCCATTCGCGGAACCCTAACGAGCTCGTTAAAAAGTTTCGACACGTTTAGACCCGGATTCGGCCATGGAAAAAGCATTTAAGCTCCTTTTCTCCGTTGGCTCGTGGAGCTGAATGGGCGGCTAGTTTCTTCGCGCACCACGACCGCGTCTCGGAGAACCACCTAGTTTTTTCACCCCCGTCTTCTCCGACGTCTACCTCGCACCGTTACGATCCATCCTCGCACCCTCTCTCCAAATCACCCACCGCCCCTTCGTCGTTCACCTCGCAACCGTTCCTATCGCCTCGACTGCAGCTTTCAACTTTTTCTCGGTGTCGGTCGGCTGACGCCTCGCCGCGGAAACAGGAAGAACGGACGTGCAAAAGAGGTGCGAAGAAGAAGAAACAAAAAGGAGCGGGAAACTAACCACGAGTAAAGAAGCGTACAAGAGGTGGCGGAAACGAGGAAGCCGCCTCGAGAGAGAAGAGAGGGTCTTCGGAACGGGTAACGGGTACTAACCGCCGAGAGAGCCACTCTTTGTTTCGCCTGCCAGCGAGATATCGGCTAAGTTTACTGTAGAAACTCGACCTATAAATTTCACTCCTTAATACGGGTCCTGCGGAACGTATAATATGAAACCGGCGAGTTATATCTCGCGGCAGTTTTAAGAAACGCCGTCAGGCGTTACTCACCCGGCCCGCTCGCGTTTCCCGGGCGGAATTTGTTGGATTTGCAAAAAGTTCGCGCGAACGATATTCCTAAGTGCTCGGCAAAGTAAGCACGCGGCACAGAGTAAAAGGAGGCTTTAAAAGTTGGGGGAAATCTCTAGCTGCGTATGACGTAGACGGAGGAAGAGAGCGGAGAGAAAAATAATCAGAGTTATCGTCAGCAATCAGCGATCATTATCATGTACCGCGTCTATTCACTTTACCAGATCTCTTCATCCAGATACCAATCAGCGCAAGTTAAAATATAATAAAAAATAATCGCGACAGAAATGATAAATTTAGGATAGCTGATTTCTGAGTGACGACTGTTCTTATTTTTCCCGTTGAAGTGCGATTTATAACTACTACTACTTGCATGCACTACTACTACTTTGCTCTACGAGCAATTGAAAATTTAAGCACTCATCAATTCATGATGATCCCTCGAAGTCCCTCGAAGTTTCTCGCAATCCGTCGCAGTCCTCGCAGTCTACTCGCCAGCGAGATTTGGTACCTCAAAGTCTATCACGCAGCTTCCAGCGATCAGTCTTTCGTCGTGCATCTTTCGTCGATGGAACACACACTTGGCACATACACTTTCACTCGCGACGCGATTACACTGACGAAGCTTTTGTTAACCACTTTTAATGGATGTTTGATAAACGTTCGGCGAATGTCGGAACGAAATTGATGCAGAAATACTTGCGTGTTATTAAACAAATATTTATATAACGAATGATAAATTTCGATACTTTGTCGTCTTTCATTGTTATGTCCACATTTCACTTTATTTCACTCGCGATGCAGAATATGAAAAGAATAGAAAACGCGGACTATAGCATTCATAAAATTTAATTTGCAATTTCACGATAATTATTAAATGCCGCGTTACTTAACGGAATTCAAATTATAGCTGCAATCCACGTTATATGAAAATGGCATTAAGCTAGTAATAAAACTTTATATATTTGAAAGAATGTGTAATGTTTTACGAATTTAGAAAAATTTTGAGTTTTTAGTAATTTCTTTCTCTTTTTTACAAAATTATCAAATAAATATTCTATTAAAACAATTGAATTTTTCAAATGTTTCTTATGTAGAAAGATACAAGTACATTTAAACGAAAGTTAAATCAAAAAGTTACGATTCATACAATTCTTCATTCAACGATTCATGTTTATACATATATGTAAAATCTACGTATAAAAGTGTCTACTCCAAAGAAAAGTAAATCGCACTTTGAACAAAGCAAGAAAGCCACCACCGTATTAAATATTTTTACATTTTTCACTCACCAAACCCGTCGCAACTCAGAATCAGTTGTCTGCATTTCGGCATTTAGATCTGAAACAAAAATCATAATCATACAATTAGACTCAAAAGATAAATTTAAGCAGGTTTACAATGTTAATTCTTTGCGATCCCAATCTATGATATTTATTGAGTTAATTTCACGGATATATTCGAGTTTTCAATCGCAAAAGAATAAACAGATTCAAGATAAAGACAAAAATTTACCTTCGAGCCGATTCTGCTTTGCCCGAACCGGATCCTCCAATACTATAACTGCCATTTAGCCGCAAACTAAATGAAAAGAATAATTAATTTCTAGATTAGTTATTAGATTTCGTTAAATTAAACTTAACACACGTGTTAATCAATCACATTTAGCTACTATGTAACATCATTATACATTTTTGTAGCATCTCATCTGCAACAATACCACATCAGCGATAATAGTTTCACCGGTTAACCAATGCGCCCCATTTGAAACAGTTAAGCACGGAGAAAGCGCCTAGGGTGAACTAAGATCAGCCAAGTCTCACTAAGGGTGGATCAGGCATGTATCTCTCGAAATTTCGGAACTTGGCGCGATACAAATATGAGATCTGAGTATCCGAGGTGGAGCGCCTCGAGGTGGCATTAAGAGATACCGGCGAATCGCTCGCTCCCTCGCTTCGTGGAGTTGCGGCGACCAGAATTAATGCCGTAATCGTACGAAATTTCGCCGACACTGACTCGGAACTCGGCTTATACGATCAAGAATCGTATCTGATCGCGGTGGAGGCAGGTTTACGATTCGGTCAATCGTAAATCTCGATTGCAGGCAGTGTACACAACCGCCCGGTAGTTATCGCCGCAAGTAGCGCGAAATGTAGAGACCAGAAATCTCCTCGTGAATATTATATACGCGACGCGACTGAATCAGCGTAAGTATTAGGAGTGTGATTTAGTTTTGAGGGTTTTGCAACGGATGGCTGTAGTGTCAGTTTGTTCCAATAGCTGTTTCCGATAACTGTTGTTTCTTACAGTGTTGACGTTATCCATGACATTTAGTAGCATTATAGCAATCGTGTTTATATCATCGTAAAAATGCAACTTCCGAAACAGCATTTTCGACATGCGTTGCTTTTGTTTTTTAATCAAAAGAAAACTGCCGCTGACGGTTATAGAATTCTTGTGGAAACTTATGGTGATTCTGCCCCATCAATTAAGACGTGTGAATACTGGTTTAGACGCTTGAAAAGTGGTGATACTGATGTGAAGGACAAAGAACGCTCGGGACAACGAAGAAAGCTTGAAAATGCAGATTTGCAAGCATTATTGGACGACAATCCAACACGATCCACTTCAGAACTTGCCAGAGCATTAAATGTTGATCGTACAACAGTTACGAAACATTTACATGAAATGGGAAAAATTCAGAAAGAAGGGAAATGGGTTCGACATGAATTATCGGAAAGTGCCATTGCGAACCGGTTGAACATTTGCATTTCGTCGATCGCCAGGCAAAAAAAGAAGAGTCTTTTGTCTCGGATTGTTACTGGGGATGAAAAGTGCATCTATTTTGATAATCCGAAACGCAGAAAATCATGGGTGGATCCAGGCGAACCATCAACATCCACTCCGAGACGCAATATTCACGGTTGAAAAGTAATGCTCTGTATTTGGTGGGATAGTGTACTATGAGCTGTTAAATCCGCATGAGACTGTCACGGCTGATCGTTATCGACACCAATTGTACAAGTTGAAGCAAGCATTGGACGAAAAACGACCACCAATTGCGAGTAAACGACGGAAAGTGATTCTTCTTCGTGACAACGCTCAACCTGACGTTGCGTTATCAGTGAAACAAACACTATTAGAGCTCGAATGGCAAGTCTTACCGCACCCCGCGTATTCTCCATGCGATTATTATTTGTTCCGGTGGATGCAACACGCTTTAAAGGATACACACTTTCATAATTTGGAAGAAGTGCGAAAATTCGTCGACGAATGGATCAACTGAAAAGAAGAGTGATTTTATCGTGGTGGAATCCATCTCTTGCCAGAAAGATGGGAAAAAGTTATAGAAAACGAAGGAAAATATTTTGATTAAGGTATTCATTCATTATCATATTTAAATACATGCGTTTTTGAGCAAAAACAACCCTCAAAACTAAATCACACCCCTAATATATAACTTTATCTTGAAACTCATTGTGAGAATCATGAGAGCGGCTACGTTACAGGGAGAGAAATACGCACTTCGTCGCCTCTAAATGAAAAATGACCTAATGAGGTGTGACTTCACGTGAACGATTCGAGTATATTTACAATTCGATGATACTGTTGATTAAATCTCGAGTTTAGAAGAACGTTTTTCTATACTGACATATATATTAAATCAAAACAGAGGAAACAAGCGTCATCATGTGTTGAATTCTGATCCGCGCGTATATTGTACTTTATAAAATATACACTGTACATTATGTTTACAAAGCACGTTATACATAGGCTGTTTTTATTATTCAATATAGTCTTTGATATTCGAAAAATAAAACATCGTGTGCCATATCCATATGCGTTACTGCTTTATTTTATGTCCGCGATGGCTCTAAAAGAAGACACACGGTACAGCTTCATAAATAAGAGAGAAACAGCACTTCTCCGTAAGCCTACATAATTTCATGCATAATTTATATGCCGGCATATATTTCATACATGATCGCGAGCGCGCTTCTATTGCAGACATTTATATGCGGAATTTGTGTCTTTGAATAACGCGAAACAATGCATTACAAAAAGTGAACATTTCCAGGATCCGAACAGGATACTGGCATGCAAACCACCTCGTTTATTTAATATTGAGAAACATTTATTCGCGGCAAGGCCTGTTCGGATAAAATAAATTATCGATTTAGAAATATATCTTTTCCACGAAATAATTGACGTTCGAGCAACATCTCGGAAAGCGTCGATTTTTCAAGGTACATGAAGATAAACACGTGCAGGACATCTCTGATATATCTCAAGTGTTTCGACATCGAATAATAACTCATACGATTCTCAAGTCAAATTTTTCGGTAATTATGTACTTTAACGGACCCAGCCCCGATGACCTTGACCTTGACATATGTTGTCAAGGTCACCCTCCTGAGTGACCTTGAAGAGGTTTTAGCCGTCGCTCGTTGTTTATTAAAAAGTTATTAACAAAAGAAGTTTAATAATTTTGCACGAATTTTCAGCTGTCCACGTGAAGCAAGGACTTGAGTTTGACATATATTACAAAGGTCACCTTCCTGAATAACCCGCACTAGGTTTCACCCTTCGCTCGTTGTTTGTTAAAAAGTTATTAACAAAAATGTTTAATGAATAAAGCATAATTTTACGATACCATATACGTTTACGAAAGAGTATATGTGATGGAATTTTAGCTTAGGTTAGGTTAAGTTAAAGCAGAGAATACTTTGTATTTAACTGTTTGTGCTTTTGGTTAAAGTGAAGAATACTTTGTACTTATATTAAAAGAAACTATTCTATATATTAACAATTCACTGCTTTAAATGACTTTCCTTTCTTCGTTCATATACATATTCGTCGTTTATATCTTTCAATATTCAATATTCTTTCAAAATAACTACTATATTTTCGAAATTTCTTTTGTTAATAACTTTTTCATAAACAACGATCGACGACTAAAACCTAGTGCGGGTTATTCGGGAAGGTAACCTTTGTAATATATGTCAGTATCATGTTCTTGCTTCACGTGGACAGCTAAAAATTCGTGCGAAATCATTAAACTTTCTTTGTTTATAACTTTTTAACAAACAACGAGCGACGGCTAAAACTTCTTCAAGGTCACTCAGGAGGGTGACCTTGACAACATATGTCAAGGTCAAGGTCATCGGGGCTGGGTCCGTTAAAGTACATAATTACCAATTTTTCTATCACGAAGAAAACATTCGACATAATTTTCGTAACTGTCAGAAATAATGGAAATATATATCTAAAAACGTTGTTACTTGTGTACGGTAATTTGTTTTAATATTCAGTTACATTCATAAGTGTCTGAATCAATATTAATCCGAGAAAAGAGAGATTTATCTGGGCAAATAGAAAAGATAAACGTAGGAAAAGACTTTGCACTCGTAAAAAGGAAACGAAAATGTATCTCTTTGTTAAAGTAATCGCACACAGCTTACTCTATGAACTCTCTCGAAGAAATGAGCGCCTCGCGCTGGGCGGAAAAGCAGAACGCGTTCAGAAACAAATATTGCTGACGAAAACGTTAGACATAAGGAGAATAGGAACAATAAACTATAGACAAAATAGACAAAAAGCCGCACATATTTAATATCGGGTTAATAAAAAAATCGGATTTCTCATTTCGGAAATTTTGCCTTTTATTTTTCTCCGAAGGGATTTTCTAATCAACTCAATATTTTCACACACAAATACATGTAGAAATTGCAATATCCGACAATGCAGTTGTCGTACTCGGTAAGATGCGGAGATAAAGTTACTTGTCGTTTCTCAGCTCACGTTGTCGGGCTTTCTGCGACGCTTACCTCGAAAAATAGCTTCCGTTTACTTATTCTTCCCTTTACCGTTCCATCGATTAGATGTCAACCACAAATTCTTTAAGACAAATATACGGGCAAACCTATGAATCGGTAAAATCAGGGACGCTTTTAGGCGGTATTTAAATAATTATGACAAGGTATTATCATATAGTATAAGTATACATCGTTTCACATAAAAGCACATCTCTCTTTCATGCGATTCCTTGCTACCTCGCAACCGCGTGGAATGGACGGAAAGAACGGAAGGAAAAACCAACCCGAAAACGTATTCGGACACGAAGCTATCGGAAAAATTCCGTATGTCACGAGAACGAAAGAGAAGAGTCGAGAGCGGGCGGGTCGCAAGTATTTTCTCGGTCCGCTGAATAGCCATATTTTTTCTCCTTATTTCCGCATCCCCAAACGTAGCGGCCAGTTTTTCACACCGCAACACTGTACTTTATGAACACTGCACCCAACGCGTCCGCCCGTTTTCGTTCGTCTGTCCGTCCATCCGGCAAGAACGCGCGTTTCCACGAGAACAAAATTGAATGTCCGCGGTTTATGGTGCGCGGAATTGCGTGTCGTTATCTGCCGACGCGAGAGAGAAAGAGAGAGATGCGTGTGCAGATGCGTGCACCTGCCAGTCTTTTACGATCCGAGCAAGTGCCGCTAATGCTCTTCGCAGGGCACCTACCGAGAGCTCGAATGAGCTTGGAATGAGATCTGTTGGAAACAACGTAGAAAATACGAGACGATTACGCCGTTCGCGAAAAAGACGTCGTTTTAATTTCGCAGGTGTAACGCGGAGTGGAATGGATCAATAAACTATATGCCCATGCGTCTAATTATATTTGTACAGGCTAAAATGGTGTCCCGCGGTCGCGCGCGAGACGTACACACAAGCGCGTCGAGCGACTCGAGTGTTACATTACTAACAATAATTTAATCAATAGCGCACTATATCCGAACCCCGAATATTTTGAAAGGACGATTAAAACGAGATTCGTGCCCCCTGAAGCGTTTCTTTATTTAGACGTTAACAACTATATCCAAGATAAAAATAATATCCCGACAATCTATCACGCAAAAAGGCACAAAAGAAACAAAGAACTTAATTTCGAACCCCGAACAGACTGCTCGGTGGACGGAAACGACCTCAAATACAGCTTCGTATGTGCGACACGTGATAGAAAGGATACCCACCGCTTAAATGCAAAGAAATATTGGTGGCTAACACCCATCTAGCGAACAAGTCCCGTCAAATGACGATATATATATTCATAATATTTATTTAAATTTTACAAAAACCACTCGTAAGAAATAAGTCTGCCAAATGTTTTGGGCACAACCTTTTTTTATTGGCGAAACATCAGAACGATTATATCATAACGCAGCCCTAGTTATTGTACTCACATTAATACATTTACGCTATAAGTTATTAAATCACATACAGTGTACGTCTTCCGAGAGTGCCTTAGATGCCCGCAGAAGCATAATTCATTTGTAACGGAAGAAATTTTGTTTATTATTTGTAATCAAATGTAATGGTATAAAGGTCTAAATAAACAACGTTCAAAAAAAAAAAGCAACTCGAGTGTTGCGTGAGACTGAAATTCTTGTCTACACAAGAGAAAAAAGTAAAAAAGAAAGAGGCAGCAATAGCAGAGATGATACGGTATCACTGATACCCGGTAATGTCTTTCAGCTGTTATTCCAATATTCGGGACACCATTTTAGTCGGTGCTTGTACATGCTGTTAGATAATTATGAACTGCTCCATCGAGTAAAGCAAAAAGATTTGCTTTAGATAGATACTTGTTTTCTAAATCGTATATACTATATTTTGCTATTATTGGGTCATTAAGTATGAAACTTTACAAATGTAAAAGCGCCATCTTTAACATTTGTTATCTCAAATTTGGCGCCAGACGTCAGTATCAGGTTAGGTTAGTGTGATAGATGTATGTTCGCTCTTCAAATGTCATATTTGTTTGTTCAAATATCTTCATTAGTTTTATTGGTGGATTCTTTTTTACAGAACTATGGAAAAGTCCAAAATTCGTGTGATTTATGAATATGAGTTCCGCCGTGGAACCACAGTGTCGGAGACAGCTCGTAATATCAACGCTGTATTTGGTGAAGGTTCAACTACTAAAGCAACGGTGGGCAATTGGTTCAAAAACTTCAGAGATGGAGATTTCAGCCTCGCTAATGAGCCACGTGGAAGACCAAAGACGAAGGTGGATAATGATCACTTGAGAGCCGTAGTAGAGTCCGATCCATCTCAAAGTACACGTGAATTGGCATCGATATTCAATGTTTCCATACTCACCATATTGGTTCATTTAGCTGCAATTGGTAAGATAAAGAAGTTGGACAAATGGGTCCCGCACGAATTGACCGATGCGCAGCAGGCGCAACGTCTAGAGGCTTCCCTTTCTTTGCTTTCCCGTCACAAAAATGAATCTTTTTGAATCGAATTGTGACCTGCGATGAAAAGTGGACAATCGTAAACGCTCACATCAGTGGTTGAACGCTGATGAACCACCGAGACATCACGCGAAACCCAACATTACACAGAAGAAGCTTATGGTGACTGTTTGGTGGTCCAGGTCAGGTGTTATCTACTACAACTTTATGAAACCTGGTACATCGATAACGGCTGAAGTATATTGCAAGCAACTGGACGAAATGATGCAACAACTTGCTATTAAACAACCGAAATTGGTCAATCGGTCAATGCCAATGCTGTTGCATGACAATGCTCGACCGCACACTGCACGACTGACCGTGGCAAAGCTACAGGAGTTGGAATTGGAAACTCCCCGTCATCCACCATGTTCACCAGATCTATCACCTACCAACTACCACTTCTTCCGGAATTTGGACAACTTGTTGGTGGGAAAATTGTTCAATTCTCAACAGGCAGTCGAAACAGCCTTCCGCGACTTCATCGATTCCCGTACTCCTGGCTTCTATAGTAGAGGCATAGACCAACTACCACTAAAATGGCAGAAGTGTGTAGATAACATGGGCGCATACTTCGATTGAAAATAAATCATGTCCATGTGCCAAAAAATGCAAAAGTTTATGTTCTATTTGTAAAGTTTCATACTTAATGACCCAATATTTTCACTGTTATTATTACAGTCACGCAATAAATAATTTGCCGAACGGTTTTGATCCGTATATTATTCCTCGTTTGAAAATTTCGTGGTCGGTGTAGACATTATGTACACCGTTATTTTGTTCATTTTTATAATAACAAGTCCATTCTTAGCGCTGCAAAGCAGCAAGCTTAATAATAATGTGAAGCGCGCAGTTCTTTACGCGGTACTTTGGTACAATTTGATATTTACGGGGCAATATTTCAACCTTACACTCCGACTAACACGCTGATTTATTGAACCCATGGCGAGAAAAGCGACTCCTTTTTTCGCTATTTCTATTCCGCAGGCAAGATTGCGAGCCATGTTGTGTGTGAAAAACGTGATAAAATCAATATCTTTTGTTTCATGGTGATTGTGAAGCGCGATTTTGCGTGCATCGCGATGAAGCAGTGATTTATGGACGTTGTCATATTTCGCAAAAACTCCCCAAAGTAACGCACGAATTTAACGCTCGCTCTTTCTATCACGGCCTTTTTATTCGTATCAATTGCACAGCTTTCGAGCGTTTCGAAATGTGAGGTACAGTTAAATATTTGAATAAATCAGTCTGATACTCACTTACCTTTCATGCAATACAGAAAAACTTGCTCCAAAAAGGGTATAAAATGAAATTATTGAAATGGATCATCCCTTCCGTGGAATTGAATTAATATTACGTCAGCTTGTAAGGCTGTTATAACATTTATTATTAAATGGTAACATTAAGCTCGTCTGTAATGCTCAAGTTGATTAAAAATTCCGAGCGCTAAAATTACATAGGTAATGAAATTCGTTTAAAATTGCCGAATGCGATCGCACGACGATCGGATCGGATCTATGTAGTAATTTTAGCTTTTTTTCAACAGACCAGCCAGTGATATCGAGTGAACGCAAAGAGACGATATCGACGGTGAATATGTAGCAATCTACGTAAACCGGAACGGAGATTTCATAGCCCAGCATATTTCACGACAATATATGCAAATTCTCGTTGCACTAAAGCGCGACGAATATCGCAGTGTCCAAAATGCAATTTCGAAATAACGCCGACGGACATGCATTCCTTGCGCGCGACGCTGAAAAAATTCCGCTCGATGGAAGGTAATACTCTTGCCTAGCGCAGATGCCATCACACATTTTGAAGGGAGAAAGGAAATAATTCCAAAAATTTCTGCAATTTTATTTCGTCATATTAAAGGAGAATTAAAGAGAGTGGAGGAGGTAACGTGGAAGAGATAAGTTTCATTGAAAAATATCGGTTTTATTTGGCTATTAGACTCTTTCGTACACATGTACCAATCAACTTTTGTAATCGAGCTAATTTGTACAAGACGATGATTTCTGCACGGTACGAGAAGACCGTATGTCGGTAAAGTTCAAATGAATCGGCAAACGATCAACGAGAATAGTTCCCGTAACGACACTCTCTGAACAGACAATACTGAATATAGACTTTCTATAATACACAACGACCGTCTTTCCCTTCGAGAGGCGTAACACTGATATATCTACAATTACTTCCTGATCGTGCCAGGGAGGTACATCTCAAGCGTGAGGCCGTAGACAGCCGACCGATTACCAATCGATCGATGCTCTCTTAACCAACGAGAATAAAAAAATATGGATCAACTTAACGACTCGCGATAACAAAACGTACGTACAAAAAGGATAACGCGTGAGGTAATGAGGTAATCGAGAACGACGATTCCTACCTTTTATGAAAGAGTCGACAGAAGATAGAAGAAAAAATCTTTCTCTCTCCACAGGAGTACCTGTGTCCAACCACGAAATGCAACGTAACCCAATAAGAAAGGCAAATTTTGAATTCACTGACCAATTACTTCCAATAGTCTCGAATAACTGCGAAAGAAGACAGAGAAAGAGAAGAGAAGACGGAAAGTAAGCTCGACTATGGTTTCAATCGCAGAAACAAGGTAAATGGAACGGCTCGATCCACGTGACTTCCTTATTCCCCACTTCTTTGTCTTGCTGCTGGATTAGTCGCTACTGGGTTACTCCCGCTTCAGCGTGCCGAGGTTCTCCAGCATCGCCTGTAGTCCTTCGGGGACTTGTCCAGCGTCCAATTCCAGCGACCACTGGCGATACTGCGAAAAAATAACAAATCGTCCCGTGTGAAGGATGTGTAAGTTTCGCCCACGGATCTCGTTCATTGTACGTACTAAGTCCCTCGTGTGCTGGTTCTGCGGGAGAATCGAAAGGATTTGGAAACGGCTGCGTGGACAGACACATGGGACTGTTTCTCGTCTCAGGGTTTTCCAACTGTTCTTCTTGCGTTAATGCCCGTGTTTCGTCGATGTAAGAACTTTTCAACGAGACGACTGCTTCTGACGGAGGTCTCGATATCAAGTGTCTTCAGAGCACTTTGTTAACAAGCGTCTAGTTCGATGGAGAGGAAGAGACGGAAACGAGAACTCGATTAATCAATAATCAATGAACAATAATACAATTATCTTTTATCGTTCCTTCCAGCGTTCAAGTACCATAAAATGTCTCGTTCAAGTATCGGAAATATGGAAATTTATATTTTATAAAGTATGATGCGATCGAAAAACTAATGCGTTAATTTTAGTAAAGTACAAAGATATTAACCGTCCGAGAAACTTTCAACGGATACCTGCGAGAATAAAGATCGCTACCGGGCGACCATATGAAAGGTTCAAGCAACTCTAACAAATCCGAGCGCCTCTCCGCGTTCTACGAGTGCAGAAATAATGTAAATGCAAGTAATATTCTTGGTTGTACTACTAAAGAGCGAATCTTTGTATCCTGGTCGAACTTTATACTTTTGCAACGCAATTCGCACCCTTTGGGAGAAGATTAAGGAAGGTGATGAGAAAGGTGGTGAAAAAGAAGAAACTATAGGATTTCCAGCATTGAGGAATTCGCTTTGCCTTATCGTATAATTAATTCAGAAAACTTTGACGCGTCTAATATATTTTTCTCAAGAACAAGAAATTTCTTATGTCGCAAGTAACTGTATCATGTTTCGATTTTTATTTTCATTTGTTATACTCACTCAAGAACACAAGAACACACAAGAACTAAGTAGATATCACTACTTTCCGTTGATTTTAAAGAATATTTTGTCTGATAAACGTATATCGAACTAATATAAGCGACATGATCAAAATTCATCTCCAACGCGTTGCAAAACTTATTCTTGCTAATGAACTTATTTGTGTGCGAGGAAGAAGATCACGAGCGATCTTCCCCGAAAGCTCTCCACTTCTCATTCATTCGTTTATGGAAAGGGTTAAGAATATGACTCACCATCTCGAGCTCCTTCCGCAGAGCAAGCACCGCCTTTTCTCGGTCGGCCACGAGCTCCTCCAGGTACTGATATCTAAGCTTCTTGCGAGCACGGCACTCCCTCGCACTCTGCCGGCTTCGTTCTACAAACGGAATAGAAAACGGAAGGTGAGAAAACGCAGATCCACAGTAGCACGAGGAATCGATACACGCAAAACGTCGGCCGATCTTCGAGGCCTGCACGACTAAAGTTTCCACCGAATTCACGCCAAGCATAAATTTCTCCGGTTTTCGGCGTCAGGTTGTGACATAATGGCAGGCCGAATGGCGGATATATACCATGAGCTCTACAAGAATTCACGATTTAATAATGTCGCGGAACGCGCGAGACGCATGGTAATGCCGCGGCATGTGCGACCGAATGGCGGAAACTTTTGTCGAAAGTGGACGGCGTTACGATAAACTACAGTTTCGTTGAAATGTCGTACGATGGAAATGAGCGTATCGCGTATCAAAAATGTCGGACGGGACCAACGATCGATAAAAGAAAAGAGCGAAACCAGAACTTGCGTGAAGCAAAACTGAAACTGAATCTGTGACGAAGTCGAAAGAATTAGAATTCAAAATCTCCGACTTCTCAAATTTCGCGCTATGGTGGATCTTGTCAGATCATCGATTTTTCTGTATTCAGCTATATTCCAAACTTCTGTCGAACATCGAGCTTCGCTCGATCTCGCGGAAACTTTTCTGACATTTTCCAATTCTAAGGCTGTTGAATTCCGACTTACACAGTCGTAGTCTCTTGAATCGCGAGACATCGTGAATCAGAATCGATCGTCCGCAAGTAAAGTCATCAAACTCGTTCTCTCTCCATTAGATTGTTAGATACATTTAGAACCTGGAAATTTTTCTTTCTTTTTTAGAAACCACCAGCCGGTTGTAATAAACGTCTTTTACGATCGGGGTTCGTGAATGCACCATCGTTCATGGCTCACCAAGCTCGCTCGCCTTTTACGCGGCAATAAAGTCACTCGTCTCATTGCTGGACTTTTAAGAGGCAGCCGCGACCGGGCCACTAGCGAGTTTTCGCGGTCCGTAAAGCGCGGATCGGCCTCGCGCCGTGAATTTTATCGGAAACAGATTCGTCGACGTCGATTGGAGCTGACGCGCGATCGGCGCTCGCGTCCGGAAAATCGATACCGAGCACGCCCACGGAAATTAAGCGTTCTCGTACAGTCAATTTGTGGCTCCATTTCGGATCTCGTTGCAACGGCCGACATCTGGACCGAATCGAAGCGCGAACCCCGGGAGTTTAAATAAAGCCGATTCCGTCAACCGTACGTGGTAAAATGGAACCCTCGAGTTCGTTCGGTCGTTCGCGCGGCCAAAGAACGACGCTGGGAAAGACCGCGCGCAATTTCCGTCGCAGTACGCAGGCTGTCGTGGATCCACCGGATGTCCTTTTAACGGCAGGTGGAGGACAAGAAGAAAATATGGTCGGGTAATCCTTTAACTACGGACTGTGATGGTCGCATACGGAAGATTCAACAAAAATAGTCGATTCTCCCTAGGTCGTCAATGCTTGCAACTCCTCTTTATTTCTCTCGTAATTTTAAAAAATGATATGAAAAGAAAGAAAATATAAACAGATTAATAATTCTTTAGCGGAAAGGCAAACGTAATTCCGGAGACAAAACATTTCAAATTGATCTATTTGATAAAGAAAGAAATCAATAATCGAGACTAGAAGTTAAAAGACTTAAATCTCGAAAATGTAAGTGTAAGCGAAATCTTGCTTGAATCATTTAAGCCTCCTTTCTAATCTTTAGACTTTAGACAGGAAAATAATCCAAATTTTACTTCGTATATTAAAAACTTATTACAAATGAAGTTTTCGTTAATAAACAACATTAACAGCAAATGTTCTACGGTTGCAGGAGCATCCAGGAGCGATTCTGGGACATCCCGCGTAAATTGAGCGGTACGCGCTCCAGAAAGGAGGCTGCGTCGCAAAGTCGGGAAGAACCGGCCAGACGAAAGTGGAAGGAAAGGAGAGAACAAACTAGCGCGCGAAACGATTATAAAGTTTTCCCGCTGTCTCGAATGAGAGGACCATGCGCGCTCCAGAAATAACCCTGCGAAATTACTCGGTGTTGGTTCGCGCAACGTGTAGCCATGGGCGCAGCATCAGCAGCAACAGCAACGACGCGAGTTAGTTTCGCCCGTCTCTCCTTCTCCACCACTTACCCTTTTCCTTTCCGCTCTCGTGCCGTTCCGAGGATCGCGACGGCAAAACGACGGAATTGCAAAATAGCCGACGAACGCTGTGCAGCAGTGCGCCATGGCCACGTCAGTAATCCACGTTCACCGGCATCGGGAAGCCGCCGTGGAAGCCGGCCCAAGTATTGGGTCGTCCGGAAAGTTCGTGCCGATTTTGAAGGAAAATTCAAAGGCAACATTTTTTTATGTCGATAAATATTTATTGACTTATGTATGCACCGTTTTGTTTCACAACCTTTGTCCATCTTTCACGCAACTGGAAGATTCCATTCTCCCAGAACTTCTTAGGTTTCTCGGCGAAAAACTCCTCAAGGTGGTTTTTTATGTCGATCAAAGAGTTGAAGTTCTTGCCGCTAAGAGAATTTTGCAAAGACCTAAATAAGTGAAAGTCTGAAGGTGCAATGTCTGGTGAATACGGTGGGTGAGGTAGCACATCCCAGCCAAACTCCAACAATTTTTGTCGGGTAGTCAAAGAAACATGAGGTCTGGCATTGTCCTGATGGAACACGACGCTCTTCCTATTAGCTAATTCTGGACGTTTTTCCTGAATCGCTGTCTTTAATTCGTCCAGTTGCGAGCAGTACTTATCTGCATTTATCGTTTGGTTGTGTGGTAGGAGCTCATAATATGGGATTCCTTTCCAATCCCACCAGACACAGAGCATGACTTTTTTTGGATGAAGGCCGGCTTTCGGAGTGGTTAATGCTGGTTCATTTCGCTTACCCCAGGATCTTTTTCGTTCTACATTGTTGTAAATGATCCATTTTTCGTCACCCGTCACTAATTGCTTCAAAAATAGTACGTTTGCGTTGCGCTTGTACAGCGAGTCGCAGATGGAAATGCGATCCATTAAATTTTTTCGGCCAAATTATGCGGAACCCATACATCATAGCGACTTACGTAACCAAGCTTCACTACATGATCGTGGACAGTGGTTTTCGATATTTTCAGTATCTCTGCTAATTCACGTGTCGTGTAGCGCGGGTTATTCTCGATCAGTGTCTTGATTTGGTCATCATCAGTAGTAGAGGGTCTGCCCGAGCGTTCTTGGTCTTTAAGGTTAAAATCACCAGCTCTAAACTTAGCGAACCACTTACGCACGGTTCTTTCAGCTAAAGCGCCTTCTCCGTAAACAGAACATATCGAATTTGTTGCTTGTGAGGCATTTTTGCCTTTCCGGTAATAGAAAAGCATCAAGTGTCTAAAATGTTCTTTATTTTCTTCCATCTTCAAAAGAGTACAAAACTGACACGAATCAATTTATCTGAAACAACTTTTTTCCTAAAGATGCGTTGAAATGTCACCTTTAAGCATATGTATATAAATCGTATGTTTTCAATAACATTGATATATTCAGACATGTTCCAACGCCATCTATTAAAAATCGGCACGAACTTTCCGGACGACCCAATATATAAATATTCATTCGCAAGGGATAAACGTTCCTGGCCGCGACTCGCGGCTTTCGCACGCGGCGCGAACTGCGGATCGCGCAATCAGCGGATACGCCACGCGTTGTCACCACGCTCTTCAAACACTTTAATCAAGAGACGGATACGGGGTAGTGTCGAGACGTGTATGTACAAAGCGGACGCAGCACGAGCGGCGGCCAATATCTGCCACCAGTCGCGTCGGTTTCATCGTCAAGCGCTATCTTCCAATTTTCCACGTGTTTTCGCACTTTGGATTTAGAGACCTCGACGAGCCCAGACAGGTAAAGTCAGCCGGAGGCTCGATATCTGGTCACGTTCACATCGTCGTTGCCTTGCTACCTATCTGGCCACCGTTCCAGTGTAAATTCTCATCAGCCGTACCTGCAGAACGAGTTCTTCCGGCGCGTAAAGCTGCCGAGAATCATGTGGTCAATCATAGATTCATGGTTTAACTTACTTACCGAGCTTAGCTTTCATGTCCGACCTGTCCGCCGCCTTCCTTCCAGGCTTGCGTCCCCTCTTGCCCCCCTCTTTCCGGTCACCGCGAGATCCCTCCTGCACATAAAACGGAAGGGTGTTAATTATGGAAAAGTGTAGCTGAATAAGTAAACATCACTAGTGTATCGCATCAACGCGTTCATCATCATGTATTCCTCTCGAGCACTCGACATACCGACTTGAGATGCTTATTCGTGTCATTCGGTAAAACCGATCCACGCCGTCTCACCGGCGTCGCGGATCGGCTGTGAGATTACGCGCGGAGATGTTAATAAATAACTCTAGGGAGAGGCGTTCATAATTAATAACAGGAATGTACACGTACATCTTGCAACGCGCGCGGATCGCGCGATGGTGGCAAATCTTGGGCGAATCGGGCAAGCCAAACCGAGACATTAAAAATTGACGAGTTGCAAACGCGCGGCTGGATTATTACATGAGCTACCGAAACGAAAAGCGCGTCATGAATAATTCGCCGAGATAATTTACGATTCAATCAGACGGTCCTCGCGCGCGCTCGCTATAATGCCGCTTGATCCACGCTCGCGCCGGAGTTTCGCCCCGATTAATATCTTGAGCGAGACACGGCGGTGTCGTTTTCAATGGAAACAAAAGCTCATTGTGTCGCCGCTGAGAGCAGGCCGGGGACCGAGCCCGGGTCCGCCCCACGTGAAAAGCTCGGGGATGAAACCATCTCCTCTGCCGATCGTAAACGCAAAAGGGGCACTCGCGGTCTCCGACCGGGTAACGATACCATCCTCCCCTTTCTCGCGGCCACAAAAGTGCAACGAGTATCGTTTAATATCCCCGCGCGCGACCGAACGATGCCTGATAAACGCACTTCGTCGGCAGCTCTGCTCACTCTACTCAGCTTTCGGCTTTTATGTGTCGCCATAATCCGACCCGTCAGATGAAATCGAATGGGAAACGGGGGGCGTGCGCAGGACCAGCCAGTCGCGTTAACCCTTCGTATTTTTTCCCCCCAGATGTAATTTTGATTCGATGTTTTTAGAAAGATTTGTGAGTGAACGAATTGGGATATTTGGGGACTGTAATTTTCCCATGCACACTGTCGTTTTGTAGGTTCTCTCTCACCGTCGATATGCAGGACGTCCGAAAATTGAGCGGAAAACGGATATGTAATGTATTCTCGTGCTCCCTATTTATCGTCCCGCGGTATTATTCGTGTAAACAGCACATTTGTGTGCGCACACAAGTGCACGCGTGTAAGTTAAACACGAGAGAACGGTGCGCATGCATCCTCGCCAAATGCATTTTCTCGTTCTCGTGTCGCAGCAAAAAACAGACGTCCCTATACGCGGAAACGATTTCAACGCGGGACAATCACCTGGAGGAAAACAATCCCGTGGGAGACCCAGAGCCAGCAGGATGTGACTCACACATACTGGGTAGGGGATGTGCGCCTACCATCTTGCCGACGTCGCCCTGCGAGCCGTTAAAATTTACTCGTCCCTCGGGCACGGTTGTTGCATACCACGGCCTTTAGATATGCATACGCGCTCCAAGGGTGACAAAATACAAATTCCGCCCCCTTTTAGGACCGCTGTTTACCGCTCCCGAGCTGTCCGTTCCTCCCAATCCTATCTGGTATTAAATCTCCCCGAATCCCGTTTCTTTCCGTCGACACTTCTGGCTCCTTTACGCGGTCCTAACCACCTACTCACTCGCTCTCTCTGTCGACCACCGTGCTTTCTCCCTCCTCTGCTTTCTTTCTCCGCTCCATCCCCATTTCTCCTCCGCATCTTTGTACGAGATAATTGGAACTGATTTCCGCACGTGGAAATAATGCAGAACCATCGTAACTTTTAATGTAGAGATCAGCTCGGAAGAATGGTCTGTAAATCGGATATTGTGCGTATGGATTTAAAACCGCAAAATTCGATGATATCATATCGGCGAAACGCACCTTGCATATAAAATAGAAATACGTAAAATAAATCTCTCAATGATACTTTCTTTTTTACTGGTGTGTGTACGTGTGTGAATAAGTAAATGAATAAATAAGTGAAATGAAAAGTAAAACAATGCGTGATATTCGTTTACTTGTGCTTTTTTTATTCTGCTTGCATCATCGAACCAAGCAATACCATTTTCGTGATATTTGCGTGATTTTAACGGTCAATTTATCGCAAGCGAGACATATGGCTCCGTTGTCGGGAAGACGTAAAATTTTACGATATTTTTCTGGTGTTTCTCATTGTTATGAAGACAAGCACGCGGAGCGATGTTTCTCGTTTAAAAAGTAATTTCAGTTATCTGAAACTCAATTACACGATGCCGTTACAGAAAATTGGACACGGTCCTACCGGCAATGCAAGTTTCCGGCATGGCAATATTCGTTTTAATGTTTCTAATTTGCGTTTGCATGAGAAAAAAATCTGTTAGCGCATTATCAGCGTTCCCCGATTTTCCGCGATTCTAAAATATATTAAAAGCCGGTGCTAGCGAGTTTTTTTTGTACACACGCGCGAAATCTCTCGTCGTGCGGCAGTATTACGGAAAAATATACACACCCCGTGGTGCCACAGTTACTCTCCAACTATTTTCAATAATTTCAAGATTATACCGAATTAGTGCTTTTCCAAGGAAATGAGACGTTCCTTCGTGGTCGAAGCACGATAATGGCGAAAGATAAAGGTGATAGCCTATTTTATAACTTGCCAGCCCTTCTGCATGTAACGCTTTCACGCCGCTTTCAGACACCGCGTGTACTTTTTGCTACCGGCAGCCAACCCGTCTAGAAAAAACGAATTTGCCCTAAAAGCAGCCAAGTAAAATGTCATTATCTTTTATGGATACATTTTCCGCACTCGGAATATCGCGGCCACGTACTCCCAAGTATATAAAAAATATATTTCTGCTAAAAGGGACGTAAAAGGTGGTGGCGACGGCACGCTCAGCCGCGACCAGACTTAAGATTTTACGCGTTCACTGCTTTAACATTAATCAATTTCGGCCACGCTTCAACCTTTAACGTTGCCTTGCCACGGCTTACAGTATGTTCAATACGCCGTACCGGAGACCAGGACTTCCGTAAAGCACACAATCACGTGTAAACGCAGCGACACGCCATACAACTGATTCTCCCTTCGGCTCTAGGCCGAATGCACCGACGTAACACGTGCGTTAACACTAAATCCGAGATGTCAAAGCCGTGGATTTCAGAGGCATTACGTTTCTGCGAGAGATATGTGCAACTGCAGAGTGGTGTTCCACGCGCAACGCACGTATCTTTCGCGATGGACGACTTCGATCGATCTCGAAATCGATTTCTGGCCGAAACATTACCGGGCCAAGAGGCGCGTTAGATGTATACGTGCAGAGATAATTTCGCCATTACAAATTAACACGAGGCAAGTATTCTCGTCATTACAAATTAACACAAGGCAAGTATTCTCGCTGGAAGCTGATCTGCCGGCGCCCGGATTTATTTAACTTTATTAAAATTTCGCTTGCAAGTACATGCAGAACACCTGAAAAATTCATTCTGTCCGAAATCCGCTCAGAGATTACTCTGAAATATAAATAAATCCTGAGTTGTTTCGCCCGGCGAGCATTAACATCTTTATCATCGAAAGCCTTGAATGTTGTTCCTTGCCGAATCATTACATTGTTTATCTATGAATTATGGAAACATTACGAGCGGAAGAGACTTGATCTGCAGTTCCTCGAATCCGACTTGAATAGCCGTCGTAAAATCGAGAAAGCAAAATGGAGTTCCTCGCGGATTTACACGATAATTAATAACGAAAAGTGCGGATGGATTATATTACGCTGCAAAATCAAACTAACGACGCGCGATTCTCTCTCCCTCAGCCCTCGTCCTTCTCTACAGTTACCAGTAATTTAAAACCTCGGGCAAAAGCCATTCATTAGACCGCATTCCTACTTCACGCTCCACCAAATGAGTCTCAGGTGATCGCTTTTCGCGAGAAAACTCTTTAATTACGACCGCTCTAACGGCGGCCTTTTCGAATTGCACGATACTCTCGAATTTCGAAGGAGGCACGCGTGTCCGCAATTAATTTTCATTATTAGCCAAATTACTTCCACGGTCGCTCAGGGCGACTTTCTTAAATGCATTAGCAACATTTCGAGCGAAAGTTGCATCGTTTTAACCCTCTTATTTCACACCATATCCATTTTTAGTCATATCCTCTCACATACTCGCGATTTGTAGAGGAGAATCCCCTATTATGAGATATGCTCCTAATATGAGATACTGGAGTTTCTGCTAAACTAGTGAGTACCATCTGTCAATTCCACCATAAACTTATTACTCTTGGTGTAAAATATATTTAGTGAAAAATTCATTGTTCGTTATTGCGTTTAGCTTTTGCAAGAAAAGGTTTGTGAAATTGTGAACATGTCAAAGGAACTTGAGGTTAGTCTTTAAACCTTGTTTATTACATAATAAAGAAATGGTTGGCAATAAATTCAGTACGCAATGATAGAGTAAAATCGTAGTAACAGGAAAATACGCGATTTGTTGAATTGCTTAATTGTAGAGGTTAGATTTCATGATCGCGGAACCGCTAGACGCGTGGCTCGTATAATGAGATATTCAGGGTACTCTTAATATGAGATAATTATTGCTCGAATATGAAGAGTATGTAGTGTAATAAAAAGAAAGAAAATACTACGTTAAGGTTAAAGAAAAGTTAATACGAATTTATATTACGAATTTTTGTGTATTTAATTTTTATAGAATCTGACTATGGAGGTTAAAGAAACGAGGAAGCGTTGACAGTGGAATCGTGAAGATTTGGCGAAGGCTGTGGCAGCAGTATTTTTATAAAAATATCTAATAAAGTTTTTTACTTGCAATACTGATGTATTTTGCACTTTTAACACCGACTTCTCAAGGTATCTTATATTAGGAGCACACTTTCGCGATCTTGCATAAAGCTCTTTTTTCAAATTTTTTTAATTTTCAGAAAAAATAATATTTAAATTAGATTTTTCATTTCACCAACCTAAAGCTTATTAAATTCTCTTCAAGAGAACGTATTACATTTTTTAATTCTGCCTATAGATTTCCTTACATTCGGCAAAATCGATATGGTATCTCATAATCGGGGACTTTCCTCTATATCATCCATGGTGAACTCACCCTTCTCCACCGCTCTGTTTCCGGGATTACACGTTTTTTTTACACTCGAGTTCTCTCTTGGATTCCATCATCGTTTGACGCGGTCTTATTAGCTTGGTTAATTTTAATTGCTTTAGCAACCCGATTTCGTTGGCCAAGCATCGCAATTTCGTTCACCCCTTTCCACTCACTTCTTTAGACAGTCCTCCAAGACAAATACAACCCCGGGAAGAGTAAAACCGGACGTTTCACAGAAGAGGATTCCCCAGTTGGTTTTACTATTTTTTTTTCTACCTTGTTTAAGGCGGTGCACGGCAGAAAATGAACGTTAGACAAATTGGACTAAAGTGGACCGAAATGGAACAAAGTAGACGTAAGTGAGAGATAGAAACGTTTCGCCACTGTGAAGTAAAAGCCGGCTACTTTTCGCGCTTAACTCCATTGTCTTGAATCCTCATCTTCAGAAATGATTTAAGACAAAAATTTACCTATGTGAACCTAGAGCATCTCACTTTTAACAACTTAAATTTTCAATACACGAAATGTTAACATTTGTATTATAATTGCTTGTAATAAAATAATTTCGCTTGTAATATAATGCAAAATAAATTATATCATCGAGATTTCCATCTTATAGATGGGTGCTCAGCATTTTTTTAAAATAAATGCTATAATTCTTTTTTGCGTTAAGCTGTAAGTGAGATTATTTGTCTTACAAATTAAGAAGAAACGCAAACGTATCTTTGCCAACTTGAACGACGGAGGATGATTCTGATTAAAGCCGTCGGCCGACGTTTCATCAATTTATATTCAAACAGGTGTAAAATCCCGGCGGAATAAAAATTTTATTCGGGCGCGAATTTGCACAGCCTATAAAATCTTAATTTTCGCCACGCGTAAAAACGGAATTTACGTAAGTTTTCATTAAGACTTTACAATACGACGTGCTTGAATGCCCTCTGTTTCTCTCTCTCTCTTTCTCTCTCGCTCACTCACAATAAAGCGCGACGAGCGATGAATGCACGACGTAAGAGTTACCGGATTCACCGTGCCCACGACCTTATTATTACCTCCATTCGATGGTTGCACAATCCCCCGGTTCGCTCAGGGACGCCTTTTTCCCCTGCGCGCGACGTAACAGCACTTATCTGTCTCGAACAGAGGATTATTTTTGTCGGTCCCCTGAATTCATAGTCTGTATTTAGCTGCCCGCGTTGCGTTTCTCTCGTACGTAAGACTTTTTAACGATCCGCGCATCGACTAAAAGCTTTCGCGAAAGTTACAAACCCGCCGGTGGCGATTCCAGAGAGCGGCAAAGCGGATTTCAACTCCCTCTCTCCCTCCTCCCTGCTCCTGAGGGAGTTGAAGTTTGGTGACGCTTTAAACATTCGGTAATGTTTTTTTCGGAATAAAAGGTTTGCGATTTCGAGGCGTATGCGGATGGTCGCGCGGATTACGACAGTCACATATATAGCGGATTTTCGAGCGTGTCTGTCTGTGCACGATCAAGTCGCTTCATAAAGATATTTAATTTCGCGTTACTATTGCAGTGTTCCTCCCGTATTTGGCATCTCTCTCTTTATTTGGAACCGCGTTGGCAAAGCCACAAGAGCTGATCTCCAAGCGTACAGTCGCGGCTTAAAGCTGTCTTGAGCTTTTCCAAGTCATTGTTCGTCTCGACTAGCGTAAACGGAAGAGAGCGGGTGGCGCGGAAAGAGGCGGAGAAAGGTCCCGTCGTAATTTTCCAGCCGCACCGCTGCTCCAGCGACGTTATGTACAACAATGGACGGGGATGTTCCGCGAGCACACAATGGCTAGTGCGAGCGAAATCATTGCGCGAGCACCAAAATCGCGTAAATTTCGTCGCTCCCGCTGTGCATGTATGTCCATTACGGTGCGTTCCGTGCACCGCACGCGCCAAAGATATGTTCTTATCTCGATATAAAATAGAATAAAAAACACTCCATCGCGCGCACCCGCGTAGTCTGGTGTTATGCAAACAAGAGTACTGCATAGAAGTGAATTAAAATGTCGGTAAATTTATGTTTATAAATCATGGCGCACAAAGCTGAAAATTACTATTCGCGATCGTAGAGTTTCGTTCCACCAGATAAAATTGTATACTGCGTGCAGAGCGGGGCATACAGCGAGAAAAGTATACGGAACCGAACGCAACATTTTCCTACTCGCGTACGTGGCTGATAAGGGACAATGCGAAAGAAAAAGAGAGAGAGAGAGAGAGACAGATAGAAAGAGAGACTGGATTTATGCGATCGCATTCGTCCACGTCGCCGACGATAATTTATGAAAGTCAAATGACATAAAGAGCGCACGCATGTACGCAAGAGCGGCGGGAGATTCTGACGACAGAGAGGAATATCTCGGAATATCTCCAGGCGGATATAAATTTTCTCCGCGTCGACGTCGATGGGAGATACTACAATCGCCGAGCGAGGCAATACGCGGCACAAACGAAAATAAGAATGATTCAGCCAGTCGCGACTCGAAAAACAATGAACCGTGCGATGCACTCGCGCGCGATTAAACAATCGTAACACAAATATCAGTGAACTCGTTTGCGTAAAATGTAACGAACGCATCCACACGTGTACGAGAGGCTAAACAAAAGAGCTGATAAAGCGAACAAAGCCAAATTTTCCTTAATGAAACGCGACGCATCAGCAGCTACTGGTAAAACAGTTTCGAGTGAGCTTCGCTTATTAGACCGGACCAGCCGGAAGCATCGTCACATATTGCGCTAAAGATATTGCTGCAGGCGAGAGGTTCTTTTGCACAATGCCGTGCAGCAGCTGGAGCGTTTCTCGTGATAACCTGGCTGCTGGAGATACGGGGAGAGGAACGGGACGAGTGACGGCGTTGAGGACGCGAGGATGCTCGTTACGTTACTGCCAGAGCGATGATGCTCGCCGATGCAACAGCAGCAGCAGCACCTTAAAGCCGTACCACCAGTGATGGTAATGATAACGGGAACGATAACGCTTATAATACCGACAATCGCCGGAACTACACCGTTAAAAATTGTGCGTCCATATGTTAAAAGTTTCTTGTGTTGCCATGTTTTGATTACTACTTCAATGTAAAATTAACATACAACTGATATGTTATTATTTTTATAACAATTTTATATGTTACATTAATGTTAACTTCATAACTTAACATTTTGTGTATGTCTCTTAGGAATGGAATATTATTTGAAATGCTTTTAACAATTTTAAACAATCAACATGTCACAAAGTCAGTTTAACATTCTAAAAGAAGTTAAAGTAAATCTTCAAGTAATCATGAACTTTGACATATAAAATAATCAAATTTACTAAAATTAAATGTTTCTATCAAAAATAATTTAAGTTGAAATAATTACTATAATGTGTTAATATAACATAAAAAGTAAATGTTCATATTGTACGAACGAAAATGTTCTATCAACTTTTCTGATGAGTTATTGTAACTTCTCTTCCATGTAGTTTTCAATTACTTTGTATGTTATTTTTACATCACACTTAAAGTTACAATAACAAAACTAAATGTAAAGTATTGTGTTAATTACTTAACATTTCTAGTTTGTTAAGAAGTAACATATGACGAATGAGTTACTTTAACTTAAAATTTAGAGTGGACTTTCTGGGACATGCCAAAAATGTTAAAATTAACATTTTATTTTTTACTGTGTACCGTCCGACAAGGATACTACGAGGAACGTTAAAGTTCTACTCAAATTCAGAGAGAGAGATGACAACGATAGATAGATAGACCTGCATGGGTATAGTATGTTAAAATCTAACATATATTCTGTAGAAGCGTATTCCAAAATCGTCCTATGTCCTTCTCATTAGAGATTCTTTAGATAAATGAAGATCGATAGTCGCTCCATAATGACATCAAAGCGTGTATTACATGCTTGTAATGAACCATTAGCTGTAACGATGAAATCGTATTATTCAAATTTCGAGAGATCATCGAAATGTTTTGATTTCCCGGTCCATGTAACGATTTTATGTAGAGCTCGCATTAAAATCATCACAAAATAATATTTCGTAATATGACTGTAATGCAGTTTTAAAAAAGGCGAGAGAAAGAACGAAAGAGCGAGTGGGTCTGTTAATTGCTGCAGAGTTCAATAATTAATAAGTTGCATCGAATACATCCAGGTCGTCATGAAATTAATATAAAAAATAATGGAAAATAATGGACAGTGATAAAATTTGCATGAGGATTAACCGGGAATAACGAATGTTCCGCTAAAGTAAAGAGACGAATGTAACGAGTTAAATAAGTTTAACAAGGCACGTATCATCGTATCGTGGAATTGCGCAAAACATGCAGCCGCCTCGCAAAGGGTTACGTCTCTTTTCCTTCTTTGTAGGATCGCGCGTATGTTCCCTCATTATCGCGACTGCGATTAAATGTTTTTACCGTGAGCATCGAAGCGTTTCACGTGGCGGGTGCATCGTCGGCGATGCCTGAAGAAGTGCACGAAGGACAACGGCGATCACGTACAATCGTAATTCCCTGCTCGAACGCGAGATTACAAACCTTGTTTCCAAGGACGTGATACGAAGGAAATATCGTGGATTCGTTAAAAATAGCGTGTTGCCTCGACGCCTCATCCATGGGTTTCAATTACCTCTCAAATGAGGTAGGTACACTCGGTACACGGTGAACTTTTTTGTAATGTAACGCGATATAGATTACTTTGAAAGTAGCGCACGTCCTTTCAATCAATTTCCTCGATCGAATTTTATCCTTCGTGAATTCTTGCTAGAAGCTACCATCTATCGCAATTGTTCAATTCCTCGTATACAAAATGGGCTAGTAAGAAATTAGAATAAACTGTGTGATAGATTCTATATCGGATGAATAAAAACTGAAGTTTTCTCATTAGAAAGTGCAATCCGGGGTTACTATAGATGCATTTATAGTAAATATTTATTTTTAATTTTTGAAATTATTTCAGGTTATTTCGAACTGCATGACAATTAGCAAACTCGATGCAATTATTTCTGCACAGCCACAAAAGATGCAAGAGTTGATGTGGATGACATTGAATTAATAAAGGCAACGAGATGACTGATATTAATATGAGTGAGAGAGTATGCATTAATCAATGTTGCAATACGCAGGAGATAAAACACTGCTACATTCATTATCATATTTCCACACATCCTGATATCAGATATAAACGCAGATACCATGTCCAAGTACAAACAAATAGTTTGCTGCAGTGAAAGATATAGTTTCAAGTGATAAATAATTTCTAGATAAGAACATTGTACTTGAAATTGCCATCAGAAGGACATATTACATCACACATCTCTGTACCAGAATATTGTATCACATTCTTCGAAATAAATCAAGTCTCTCGAAGAAATTCCAATTATTCACCGAATATTTTCTCACACAACGTTCATGTTTCATCCTTAATTCAGAATTTTCAAAATAGTTGCATAAATACTCTTTGCAACAAGTTGATCAAGCATGAGACGCATACGAGTGCACTAATGCTGCCTGAAACGCTCAGATGAATATTTCGCATGAATATTTCGCGCCTTGTTTGAATCGTGAAAGCTGCAATAAACAATACAATGTTTTTTAAACATTACGAGCAAACACGACGATTGAGCCCAACCATGTCAAACAGCGTTAATGCAATCGACTGCTCGTTACGCACAACTTTGCACGTAGAACGATATCATGAGAGAATCAACTCCGGAAATAGCTTACGGCGGTGTGGCGGCGAGAGGTCCGAGGGTGGGATTTTCGCGCGAGAAATCGAAAATCGCCGAAAAATCGACGGCAGTCGACGGTTCCTTCGGCGACGCGACGCGCCGATATGCGCACCGCTGAATTGCGCAGTAGCGTCGCGTGTGGTCGACGCGGAAGCGCGCGACGGCGGGCTCCGAAATCGACCGGTTTCCCGCGGCGCGGAGCGGCGCGGCGGTGGCGTCGCGACGAGCGTCCGTACGTTTTATGAATTGCGATCATCGTGGAGCGAACTAGCACACGACCCGATTTCGATGCGTCGCCGGCGATCGGGGAAACCAGAGCGCACGCACGAACGTGCATGCGTGCGCGCGCGTCGCGACGGCAAGCACCGACGAGCGGACACTGACGACGCGGTGCGGAGGGCGCCGCGCCGCGCCGCCAAAACGCGTGTGCATGTAAGGAGTTTCTCGCTCGACGCGGATCGAGCATGTCCGACGAGCGAGACGAGCGGCCGGCGACACGGGTGGGCGTCGCGACGCCGTCGGGAGACGCGACGTTTCGCGAGAAAATGTCTGGAGGAAAACTCACCGGTGCTACGCGTCGTCCGGGCTCTGTCAACTGCGCAGTTCACGAGCTAAAAGACTCTCCGCAGGAACGTGACGCGCGTGGTGCGCGCCCGCACCTCCGCGCTCGCGATAATGTAGGTGCTGGCGTCATCGCGCGGCGATTCGCGAAGACGAGCTGCCATTTTGAACGCTTCTCTCCTGCCCCGTCGCTGGCTCTCTCGTTAGCCGCCGTTCTTCGGTTATGCACCGTCGACGCGCGAGCGCGAGTGACTTCGCACGATGATCGATACGTTCAGTGATCTGCGACACGCACGCGAGTGGTTTTCGCGCGCGAAATTCACTCTCGACGGGACAAAAGTCACGAAGACGCGGTGCCACTCTGCACTCGACGCGACGCCTTTCATGACTGACTTCGGTTTGAAGCTGGTTGCGATTATCGAAACTTCGATTATCGAAGCTTCGTTGCATACTTTACACGGCGGGCGCTGTGCGTCGATGATTTATTATACGAAATTCCGGAGCACTGTTCTTTGATATTATTTTGCTTATCAGAACCCGAGTCGAAATTTTAGTTCTACATTGAACCTCGAATTCTTCATCCGAGGCGTTATTCAGCGTCTATTTAGCTACTACTTTAACACTAAAATATGTCCGAAATTTCCTTTTTTGCCGGTAGAGCGTCAAAGCAGGTTACGATCAAGATTATAGCCGAATGTTGCAGGGTCAAAATAGCATCTTAACGTCTGTTTGTAGGAGTTTGAGTTTCAATGTAAGAGTTCTAGGTTCTATTTTCCTAAAAGTAGGTTCGTACGACTGCTAAAAGCATTAAAGTAGGCGCAAAATTTCGGACATATTTTAGTGTTAAAGTAGTAGCTAAATAGACGCTGAATAACGCCTCGAATTCTTCATTTGAGGCGTTATTCAGCGTCTATTTAGCTACTACTTTAACACTAAAATATGTCCAAAATTTCCTTTTTTGTCGCTAGAGCGTCAAAGCAGGTTACGATCAAGATTACAGCCGAATGTTGCAGGGTCATAATAGCATCTTAACGTCTGTTTGTAGGAGTTTGAGTTTCAATGTAAGAGTTTTAGGTTCTATTTTCTTAAAAGTAGGTTCGTACGACTGCTAAAAGCATTAAAGTAGGCGCAAAATTTTGACTCGGGTAATAGATCGAAATATCCCGAGTCGAAATTTTAGTTCTACATTGAACCTCGAATTCTTCATCCGAGGCGTTATTCAGCGTCTATTTAGCTACTACTTTAACACTAAAATATGTCCAAAATTTCCTTTTTTGCCGCTAGAGCGTCAAAGCAGGTTACGATCAAGATTATAGCCGAACGTTGCGGGGTCAAAATAGCATGTTAACATCTGTTTGTAGGAGTTTGAGTTTCAATGTAAGAGTTCTAGGTTCTATTTTCCTAAAAGTAGGTTCGTACGACTGCTAAAAGCATTAAAGTAGGCGCAAAATTTCGGACATATTTTAGTGTTAAAGTAGTAGCTAAATAGACGCTGAATAACGCCTCGAATTCTTCATTTGAGGCGTTATTCAGCGTCTATTTAGCTACTACTTTAACACTAAAATATGTCCGAAATTTCCTTTTTTGTCGCTAGAGCGTCAAAGCAGGTTACGATCAAGATTACAGCCGAATGTTGCAGGGTCAAAATAGCATCTTAACGTCTGTTTGTAGGAGTTTGAGTTTCAATGTAAGAGTTTTAGGTTCTATTTTCTTAAAAGTAGGTTCGTACGACTGCTAAAAGCATTAAAGTAGGCGCAAAATTTTGACTCGGGTAATAGATCGAAATATCCCGAGTCGAAATTTTAGTTCTACATTGAACCTCGAATTCTTCATCCGAGGCGTTATTCAGCGTCCATTTAGCTACTACTTTAACACTAAAATATGTCCGAAATTTCCTTTTTTGTCGCTAGAGCGTCAAAGCAGGTTACGATCAAGATTATAGCCGAATGTCGCAGGGTCAAAATAGCATCTTAACGTCTGTTTGTAGGAGTTTGAGTTTCAATGTAAGAGTTCTAGGTTCTATTTTCCTAAAAGTAGGTTCGTACGACTGCTAAAAGCATTAAAGTAGGCGCAAAATTTCGGACATATTTTAGTGTTAAAGTAGTAGCTAAATAGACGCTGAATAACGCCTCGAATTCTTCATTTGAGGCGTTATTCAGCGTCTATTTAGCTACTACTTTAACACTAAAATATGTCCGAAATCTTCTTTTTTGCCGCTAGAGCGTCAAAGCAGGTTACGATCAAGATTGTAGCCGAACGTTGCAGGGTCAAAATAGCATCTTAACGTCTGTTTGTAGGAGTTTGAGTTTCAATGTAAGAGTTCTAGGTTCTATTTTCTTAAAAGTAGGTTCGTACGACTGCTAAAAGCATTAAAGTAGACGCAAAATTTTGACTCGGGTAATAGATCGAAATATCCCGAGTCGAAATTTTAGTTCTACATTGAACCTCGAATTCTTCATCCGAGGCGTTATTCAGCGTCTATTTAGCTACTACTTTAACACTAAAATATGTCCGAAATTTCCTTTTTTGTCGCTAGAGCGTCAAAGCAGGTTACGATCAAGATTGTAGCCGAATGTTGCAGGGTCAAAATAGCATCTATAACATCTGTTTGTAGGAGTTTGAGTTTCAATGCAAGAGTTCTAGGTTCTATTTTCCTAAAAGTAGATTCGTACGACTGCTAAAAGCATTAAAGTAGGCGCAAAATTTTGACTCGGGTAATAGATCGAAATATCCCGAGTCGAAATTTTAGTTCTACATTGAACCTCGAATTCTTCAACACTAAAATATGTCCGAAATTTCCTTTTTTGTCGCTAGAGCGTCAAAGCAGGTTACGATCAAGATTACAGCCGAATGTTGCAGGGTCAAAATAGCATCTTAACGTCTGTTTGTAGGAGTTTGAGTTTCAATGTAAGAGTTCTAGGTTCTATTTTCCTAAAAGTAGGTTCGTACGACTGCTAAAAGCATTAAATTAGGCGCAAAATTTCGGACATATTTTAGTGTTAAAGTAGTAGCTAAATAGACGCTGAATAACGCCTCAAATGAAGAATTCGAGGCGTTATTCAGCGTCTATTTAGCTACTACTTTAACACTAAAATATGTCCAAAATTTCCTTTTTTGCCGCTAGAGCGTCAAAGCAGGTTACGATCAAGATTATAGCCGAATGTTGCAGGGTCAAAATAGCATCTTAACGTCTGTTTGTAGGAGTTTGAGTTTCAATGTAAGAGTTCTAGGTTCTATTTTCTTAAAAGTAGGTTCGTACGACTGCTAAAAGCATTAAAGTAGGCGCAAAATTTTGACTCGGGTAATAGATCGAAATATCCCGAGTCGAAATTTTAGTTCTACATTGAACCTCGAATTCTTCAACACTAAAATATGTCCGAAATTTCCTTTTTTGTCGCTAGAGCGTCAAAGCAGGTTACGATCAAGATTGTAGCCGAATGTTGCAGGGTCAAAATAGCATCTATAACATCTGTTTGTAGGAGTTTGAGTTTCAATGCAAGAGTTCTAGGTTCTATTTTCCTAAAAGTAGATTCGTACGACTGCTAAAAGCATTAAAGTAGGCGCAAAATTTTGACTCGGGTAATAGATCGAAATATCCCGAGTCGAAATTTTAGTTCTACATTGAACCTCGAATTCTTCAACACTAAAATATGTCCGAAATTTCCTTTTTTGTCGCTAGAGCGTCAAAGCAGGTTACGATCAAGATTACAGCCGAATGTTGCAGGGTCAAAATAGCATCTTAACGTCTGTTTGTAGGAGTTTGAGTTTCAATGTAAGAGTTCTAGGTTCTATTTTCCTAAAAGTAGGTTCGTACGACTGCTAAAAGCATTAAATTAGGCGCAAAATTTCGGACATATTTTAGTGTTAAAGTAGTAGCTAAATAGACGCTGAATAACGCCTCAAATGAAGAATTCGAGGCGTTATTCAGCGTCTATTTAGCTACTACTTTAACACTAAAATATGTCCAAAATTTCCTTTTTTGCCGCTAGAGCGTCAAAGCAGGTTACGATCAAGATTATAGCCGAATGTTGCAGGGTCAAAATAGCATCTTAACGTCTGTTTGTAGGAGTTTGAGTTTCAATGTAAGAGTTCTAGGTTCTATTTTCTTAAAAGTAGGTTCGTACGACTGCTAAAAGCATTAAAGTAGGCGCAAAATTTTGACTCGGGTAATAGATCGAAATATCCCGAGTCGAAATTTTAGTTCTACATTGAACCTCGAATTCTTCAACACTAAAATATGTCCGAAATTTCCTTTTTTGTCGCTAGAGCGTCAAAGCAGGTTACGATCAAGATTACAGCCGAATGTTGCAGGGTCAAAATAGCATCTTAACGTCTGTTTGTAGGAGTTTGAGTTTCAATGTAAGAGTTTTAGGTTCTATTTTCTTAAAAGTAGGTTCGTACGACTGCTAAAAGCATTAAAGTAGGCGCAAAATTTCGACTCGGGAAGCTTGGCAGACGATTTAAATCGTTTAGGATAAACGAAACAAATCAACGTTGTAACACGATAGTTTATGAAAATGAACGGCCATATTAATCGACTTACAAACACTGACTCTTCATCCTTTTGTTACCGTGATACAGCATTAATTGCGATTGACAATGATTTTCCGCGATGTTAAATGGATCAGGACAAGCACGCGACGCTACACGACACACTCGCGGCCAGATTTTTCACGAGAAATTCACTTTCGACGGTTAAAAGTCGCGAGGAATACGGAGTAATTCTGTACCCGTCACGACACACTCATGTAACCGACTGCCATGCGAGGCTGGTTGCGATTATCGAAATCCCGATTACCGAAATTTCGATCTACTTAAGGAGATGCTGGAGTTGCTAGTGAACTATTTTTTCACTATAGCGATGGTAATTGCAGTTTCGAAAATTCTCTTTATTGCTTGTGCAGAATAAAAAATCCTTTTCCACGAATGAAGTGTAGATAGAAAGAAAGTCCGCTCTACAGGACTTTATATTCAAAATGGAAAAAAGTTAGAAAAGACAAATGCAAGTTTTTAACTTTTTTCCATTTTGAATATACAGTGCAATTACCATCGCTATAGTGAGAAAATAGTTCACTAGCAACTCCAGCATTCCCTTAACCTCTATTGAAGCCGACAGTATCTGTCGGTACAAGGTTACGTTCTCCGCGATCGTAGAGCAACCTCCCGTGATATTTTATTATTTAACATTATCCCATCAGTTTTACCGACAAAATAGAAAAAAGTACGTATCTTTGTACCGTTCGCCAGACAAAACGCGCGCCGCGAGCGGCACGTGCCGCCATCTGCCGCCAAGTATGCGAAGCCGCAGGCCAGGCACCGACTTGACCGCACGAACAAAACATCGGCCAGCTAAATGACACCCCCTCGCCTGCCCACCACCCCGCGACCTCTGACAACGGGAGGTAGGGTGTTCGCGAACTACCCGACGCCCGAGGAACGCAATTTTTGCACGGGTCGACGAGATTATCCGCGGATGCGAGGCTCGCGATTAAATTCAGCGTGCGCCCCCTTTGCACAACATGGTGTAATCCGGGCGAGCGCGCACGCAAGACTCGCCGTTTTCCATGGCAGGTTTGCGTCACGCGCGAGCACATTGTCGACGATCGTGCATCGTCCTGCCGCGGTGTCGTGGACTCACCGTTTCGTTCTCCACAATGCACATCGGCTCCACCTCCATGCCGTCGCGCTCCTGGTGCACCGCTGATCGGGAAAGTGTAACACGGGGGGTGCTGGCACTTGCGATGGCGATCGTCCGTAACAGCTCGCGACGGCAACGTGTGTCTGTTTACAAACACTGCAAGGTCACACATCAGACCGCCGTCTCCTCCCACCCTCCCAACACCCCCGCTCACTTGAGATCGCTGAGTCGCGTTACGTCACGAGTGTCGCGATCGCAGCGGCGACGCGCGGCCGCCAGACGAACTATCGCTGACGCACCGCGCGCGCGACCAGCGAGACGGCGCGATAAGCGATAACGCGAAAATACGAGCGAGGTCGAGCGCGGATGATGCTCTCGGAAGCTGATAAGAACGATACGATGACGATAGAAATTCGAGGGGAATTAAATGTCGCAATGCGTTCGCGGCGAAACGCAGCAACGTCTCACGAGTCGTCTCCGAATTTTGTAATTTCGATTCCAAGATCAGAGCGAGCTTCTTTCTGCCTACTTCGTGACGAAATTGTCTTTTGTTGGAATTCGAGAAAATGGCGCGGCAGCTCGCGTTCATCCGCGACCGCCCGACCTGTTAAATCACGATTACGATTGCCGAGTTTCTTCACTCGTGTGACACGTCACGTAACGTGTATTAAAAATTTGCAGTAGAAACTGACGAAATGGCAGATAAGAAGCTGCTTATCGATCCCGAGTACGAGTGGATTTTCCGAACCTGCGCGAACGCTTTCAACGTTTATATAACGATGATGCATTTTACGTTTTACGACAACACGCTGACTTTGCGGCCAGAAAATTCCGGTAAGTCGGAATCCAGCAAACCTCGCAAAAGAATATCGAGAAGAAATCAAGAAGGCTCAAGCGATGCGTGTGTGCGGAATTTCAGAAATCTCGCTTCTGTCGTACACGTTATTCATGACGGCGTTGGATCTCCTCGCGTACTGCATCTACCAATAACTTCAGCCGCTGCGAGGAAGATGATGAAAGACGAGAACCGTGATAGGCGAGAGAAGTGATGAAGCGACTGACGACGCGTTCGCTGTCACGGTGGCTCGCGTAGAAAAGGGAGAGAGATCGTATAACATATGTAAAAAATATTCAAAACTTATATTTTACGTCGTCTTAGTGAAAATTCTCAATGCGGAATTGTACAAGACGTTTTTAACCGTACTCTAAGTATCATAAAGGGTAAAATGGGAGGGGGTGGGTAAGGGTATACAGTATATATAATACAGTACTAATCGTCATCTTTATGTGTTCCAAAAATATCCTAGCTATCTCTCGCTCTCTCTCTCAAGCATTTCTCGCGCATTCTCTCCCTTTCTCTCCCTCTCTCTCTCTCTCTCACTCGCATTCTCTCCGTTTTCCATACTATTCATTATACCTATTAGTCAGTCAAGCCGCATACAACAAAGCCACACAAAATTTGTAAATCGATAAAGCAACGGATACTCGCACGTACTTCTCCTCGAGCTAATCTAATGATAATCGCACTCCCTCCTCCGGCACTGAAAGTGCCGAAGATACATGTATATCTTATTGTGATGTTACAAAACAAGAAATCCCAGCGTAGAGAGATAATGTACAATGGAAGTAGTTTATCTATCGTGAGTGCGCGTTTTGTCCCACCAGTGACAAATACCACGGTCCTCATTCCGATTCGCCCTACACATACGATCTCGCCGATCCGTTTTTTTTTTACTCATCATTAATTCATAAGAAATCACTTGGAAGGCAATAATAATATAAAATCTGTCAAACTATCGTCAAAAAATATTAGAACACACGAAACCGATTTTCTCTCTTCATTAATCACATAGACTGCATAATTGCATTGACGACGATACCGGAAACACAGAAAAGGAACGATATACAAGACACCCCTTCGCGCCGTGACACAGGACTGGTCAAGAATGTAAGATAAAAAGTATGCATTACTGAATAAATACCCATGGTGCCCCCCTTATCGTGGCAGTATTCATAAAAGAAGAAAGCACTTCACGATTTACGATTAAAAGGAAAGCTCACGCACGTGGAACGCAAAATAATGGACGCTAATATCGAAATACCAGAATCGTTGGATTCTAATATCGGAATATTAGGATACCGACGGTGAAAATGGGAACACGGTTCTCGTAAATCACCCAACTCGCATAAAGAAACAAAAGAAAAAGACGATTGAATGCTACTAACTTATTTACAGATACCTACGAAGATACATATATACACTGAACGAACGAGGAACGGACGGCGACGATAAAATTTCGCTGCTAAACATTTCGAGGATGCGCATACGAATACTGATGAAACGTCTTGCGAGTCTTCCATTCGCGCAATTCGCTCATGACGAGATACATGTCGAGGAGAGTTTCCAGTACCCGATCTCGCGATCCGTTCGCTCGTTGTCCGCTCGCTCAGTGTACTCGGTGATCTCGCGCATTGTTCGAGTACTAGGTTTTCATAATTTATGCTTACTCTGTACACGTACAACCGAAACTACTGCTAGCGAATTTATAATATATGTACATAGTCTGGCGACTTTCGCCTGAAAATACTTGAAAATCCTCACGCGACAGTAGACACGCGGTCTCGGCAGCTGCGTGGATTTTATCCTCACCGACAGTGGAAGAAGTTCTCGAGTGGAGCTCGCTCAATTCGCTCGTTTTGCGCAAAAGAAACACTATTACATATGAATGTCGGGAGGCTCGCCTGAATTACATTACATTTGTCGTGAAAATAATCGACGCTATTGTCCACTATGAGTAAGTTCAACCTCGAAAGGGGAAAAACGGTGTGCGCGACGCTGTCGCTTCTACCATTGCGGCTCATCCTTGGCTCTCATCTTGTCGTCCTTCTTGAGATACAACCGTTGATACTCGTCCTGGTAGGTGACGTATTGCGCGTTCGATTTACTGGGCTTCTGAATGGCACCGCCGATCGGCGAATTATTCGGCGAGTATTTCCCCTGCAACTCCTGCAGTTCCTTCAACGATCTTATCACCATCTGGACGTCCTTCTCCTGGTCCGTCGGTTGCGTCATGTTCCCCAGCGCGTCGTCCGCGATGAAACCGTCTTTCCGCTTATCCGTTAGTCCCCGCGACGACGGGTCATCGTTGATCATCTGACTGAGGAAGGTGGTCGCGGCGATCGTCTCCTCGTTCTGCATCTGCTCCTGCTCCTCCTTCGAGAGAGTCGGTTGCTGCGGCATAGGCACTCCGTCCTGAGTAATAGGCCCTAACTGTTGCTCCATCATCTTCCGATCTCCATCCTTCTTCCTCTTCTTCGCGTCGTGGGATGATGATGATGATGATTTATGCTTCACCTCCGCGGTTCGCTCTCTCCTCTTGTCCTTCTTGTCGCCCTTGCTCGCCATCGTGTCGTCCTTGTCGTCCAGCCTCTTCTCGCATTTTGCGTCGGCGTTCTCCTGCAGGAACCTGTGCTTCAGATTCGACATCGACGAGTAGGAAGCATCCTGCCTGTACACGGGATGATGTCCAGTCTGCGAGATCTCGTTCGGCTTGGAGTGGCTCGTAGGTTCCGGACACGCCGTGATGGAAACGACGTCCTTCTTCCCCTCGCTCGTCTTCGCCGACTGCTTGTGGTAGTCGTTGACCGGCGTGATAGACAGAGAGCTGTTCGTTAGGTCCATGAGATTGAATTTCTCGATGTGACTCTTGACTGGTTTCTGAGCCATCAGTTGAGCCGTGGGTACAACCGAGATTTTGCCAACTGCGGAATTGTTCACCGTGCCGCTTTCTGCCTGACTCGCATTGTTCTCCGCGTGTTTCTCTTTGTGCTTACTGCTCTGCTGCTTCTTATCGGCGCTGATGATGTCATTGGACTTTGCCTGACTCGCGAAATTCGTCGAATTTTCGAGGCTGACGTGAGTTTTGCACACGTTCACGTTGATCTTTTCGCTTTCTTGAGCAGAAACGTTATTCGTGGTTGTTGTATCATTTCTTGCGGAATTGCACACTTGAGTATTAGCAGAAACGACGAGGTTGTTCGCACTAGCCGTCTCTTTCGGTTTCTTCAATTTCTTCTTGATGCTAAAATCATATTAATCGATCAGTACATGAAGCAACGAAACACGAAACATTGTCATCAAAGGAAATACATACATATAAGATAGAGAGAAAGGCGAGGTACGTGATAAAAGAAAGACATACATGAAGAGAAAAATTAAAATTACCAACAGTTAATTAACTATGTACTTAATAACGAAAGAAAAATTGTGCATGTGTGCCAAGCATCTACAAACGCACCGAATCAAACGTCGTTCTCATAAAATTCAGCTTTTTCTAAGAATTCGTTAATGTTTCGCGAGCGTTAATTATAAATTACGTGTCACTACATTAATGTGTTACGCTTCCCTAAAGCACATAATGAATGATGAAACAATTGATCAACTACCTGACCTCGCGCGACGACAAGGCGCCAGGACTTTGAAAAGAAATTAGTTAAATCAATCTTCAGGGATCTTTCCTTTCAGGCATGCACATTAACGCTCCTTTCACCTTGGTGAAAATAGAAAGAACTACGGTAATTTCACGCACTTCATGCACCAGGCGAAGCGCATAGCCGGAGTAACGCTCGACAGAGACCGACACCATATACGATGTAGATGACTATACACAGCAATGACTAGCACGTTACGTGATACTTACACAGGTTCAACGGGACTAGCATACTTCAACAAGGTCTGCAACCGTACGCAACCGGGTGGCCACAACGTTAAAACATTCGTATCCATGAACGTGGCGACGAACGATTCCATGCTCTCCTTCCGCGGTCTGAGAATCTTGAAGTAATGTCTCCTGGCATTCGCAATCTCGAGAATGAGCTTCCTGAAATTGAAGTTTACGTCTACAAACGTGAAGTCAGGATACGTAACGTGAGCTTTCGTCACGATCATGATCGATAACTCGTACTTGGCTTCGTCGCTCCATGGGAATCGCTTCCGCGGTATCTTTGACTTCTCCGTGTTCTTGGAGGAACCATCCTCATTCTCGTCACTGCTCTCGGGGTCTGCGGGAGGAGATCCCTCGAAGCCCCTGAAATGGATCGATTCAATTACATTACGCGCGAAGCAACGAAGATGACTTTTATGCAGATTCATGATATCGCGATGACAAAGAATGATGATCAGCATTTGTTGCGACAGAATTCCTCGATCTGAATTCTCTCTCTCTCTCTTTGACAGTGACAATGACATATATACGATCAATTCGCCTAATCGTCGAATTGTGTCCCAGGTCAAATGCCGTAGCTTCATGTCGCTCGATACAAAAAATGATGCCAGTGATGAACTAAATACTGATACCGATGATAAAAAGCCCCGCATCTTCCTCTGCTTTTTCAACAGTATGATTAATGAAGAGGTAATGACCACTGAGTAATAAAAAATGTTCTTTCCTCCGTAAATGCAAACACAATTCTATGAATGTCCACAATAATCGAGAGAGCAAAAGCATGTAAGCATGAGTAGATTAAGGGGAAAGATAAAAAGGCAGTAGAGAATAGGGAAAGAGACAAAGAGAAAGAGCAGTCGGAGAGGCGAGAATAGAAAGGGATTCCTCTTACGAGGGGCGCCTTACCAACAGTACCGATATATCTCCCAGTATAATTGAGGACTGAGAAATAAAAAATTACAATAAGTTTACATCCAGGAAATTATAAACGGTAAGTAATTTTTTCATATGTAGTAACTCAATCGGCAAACTTAACTCTTTCATTTCTATTCGGTTACATGCCCAACACTACAACACTATACAGTAACTAATAATAGTCTATCATCAATCATCTGTTATTAAAGCAGTAGTTTCTTTACGACTGTAAAAATCAAGAACGTAAAAGCCGCAGTTGTACCGAACCTTCGATATACATGATACGCCATAAAATTACTCACTTCTCATCAGCAACTTTCTGACACTCCTTCATGTACTTGTCCATGACCGCTGGCATCACATTATCGATAAGTGCCTTTAATCTGAGGAAGACGCAACAAGTTGTATAACACGTGATTAAATTTTAATCGCACGTAATTATCGAAATCATTATTTATATACTTTTGCATCGGTTCGTTTACTCGGTGTTCAGCGTCCTTCAGATAAAGCTTCTTCGCTCTGCTGAGGAGAGTGATCTTGCTACAAGGCAAAAATCGCACCAGATGACCGTACGTCTGTAATCTTATGCTAGGCGAATTTAGCATCCGCAGTTTCTTCTCCAGGCTGTAAGAAGAAAACCGGATCTTAGCACGCGTTTTACGATTCACGCTTCTGGGACACGCTGCATATTTTACAAGTGGAGGGGCATACTCACGTGAAGAGTATCTCGTTAACCGCGCTGTTGAAAAACTTGCTCTTGCCGTCTTTGCTGTTCTCCGCCTGGAGCTTCAACTTATTCACTATCTCCTTTACGTCCTCCGGAAGATTTTCAGGTAACAACGCCTCCTTGTTCTCCATCTCCTCGCCGTCGGACTCGACGTAAAGGCAAACGCGCGATTTTCCTGAATCCGTTGTGTCGCGACTCGAGTCGTCTTCGACTCCTCTGGCCGCGTTGACGACACTCTCTATCGCGTCGTCGATGTTACTGTCTTTACCGCCCAATCTCTTCAAATCCATCTTCTTCGCGTCATATCCGTTACTATTGGACGATTTCTTCTCGAATTTCTTTATATCGAACTTTTTCTCACTTATTTTACTCTTCTCTGGTTTATCGGACTTTTTCTTCTCCTCTTGATCCTCCGAAGCTAAAGATCGATTGAAACATCATGTCAAAAATACCTTCAACGTGCAGAAACGTAATACAATTATGACGTAATCGGTCAAAGTGAGAAACGCTACCTGTGCCGCCCTCGGCATCCGTCGTCTCGTTCTTCTCCTTCCGTCTCAAAAGATCTAAATCTTGCTGAGAATTTTGTTGCTGATCCTGCGCCTGATGATTTTGCGGCTTTTTCCTCTTCTTGCTGTTCTCATGATTACCTTTCTTCTCGCCGCTCTCCTCGATTTTCCGTCGCTGTGAAAGATCATTTTGCGTTATTTCGAGTAAGAAAGTATGGGACAGAAACACGATGCAAATAATATTTAAATCCCAATTACTTTTCGCAGGTTATCACCGGTAATATCCTCCGTCTCATCATCGTCCGATGAGCTGATGATTCGCTTATCTATTCTCTTAGGACTATCTACATCTTCAGTGTCTTCCTCGCTGCTCTCGCTGCTCTCATCGTCGTCGCTGTTGTTGCTGTTGTTGTTATTATGAACTACCGAGTTTGCATCGGCCGCTCGAAACTCGAGAGCTCCGCAATTAATGTAGAAACCACCGTGCGCTGTGGTCATCTCCTCGGGCACGATCTCGTCGTACTAGCAAACAAATTAAATCATTAGAAACAATATCGTGAAGATTGTCTCGAGGACAAACCCGCAGACTTCACTTACCGCGTCAGTATTGTCGATGAAGGAGTCGTTCTCATCGTATCCTGCGCCCAAGTCCACGTAATCGTCGTACTTGTGCCTCTTCTTCCCCATAGTGGACGTTCCCTGAAGCGACAAAAGGAAACGTCACAATACGCAAATCCGCGCAAATTTCTCCAAAAATCAATCGTGCCGTATCAACGTACGTATTTCGCCTCGAATCGTCTCGCCATGTCCCTAAGCTTGGCCTCGTCGTCGTCATCGTCGAACAGATCCAATCCGTTGGTCGCATTCTCATCTCCCGTCTTCTGTTCTTTCCTCCGTTTTTTCTGCAAGGAAAAAACAGGCTCGTTCACGACCTCCACCGATTACGCGGCTTCGTTACATCCACGCTCGCGATGGATGGACCCGGCGTTCACCCAGTGATCCATATTAAATATACACGCGTCCTGCCTCGATACGCCGCCGCACCACTTTCACTAATTTATGAAAAATTCAAATCGATCGGCAGAGCGAGAGAACACGCTGCAACCGAACGGGCGCGCTATATGCCACGCGTATATCGTAATACACACATGTAATATGCAAATCGACGTCTCGAATATGTACACACGTATATTCCTGATAATAATCGCGCGGCGTGCGTTTATGAAATTCTTCTTTTACGGTCGCGTTTATCACTCGCGCACGCAATGGGGCGGCATACCGAGAGACGTATATAAAGAGAGAGAGAAAAAAAAAGAAGAAACGAAAGAGGATCGTGGAAACTCTGATAAAGGAGAGAAGAGTCTCGGCTCTCGAAAGGTGTTCGACGTGTCCGCTGATAGTAGGAGCGCGTACTGCTGCCGAGCAGAGTTCTCGCATCATTCTTCGAGTTCCTTCGCTCGCGTAGCGTCGCAAAGGCACCTCCTACGGTCTCCTGTTCCCCTGGCACAAGGACGCTGGATCGAGCGACTGATTCTGCCAACTATGATGCGTTTGTTAACGACAGTGACTGATTTTCAACGCGCGAGTGATGACTGATTTTGCAATCGGCGAACCGTGCGAACAGCGCACCATTCTTCACCCACAGAAAAGATTTCTGGACTTAACGCTGTTACTCTTTAATCTATCATAAAATAAGATCGCTATAGCGACAATCATATTTATTATTGAAAAGAAGCATATTTTAATCTTGAGTAGAAAATTCTAAAATCTACATTAAAATAATCTTGGTGCTATCTCATTAATTTTCTCAGAAGGATTTAGATACAAATTTGTAGCAAGTTCACAATATTCTTGATTTCAGAATATTGTGAGATCTAAAAGACATCTTATTCTATTCTTCTAAGAGAATTTGTAGAATCTGCACAAAACGGCCAATATTTATCGGGAAAGTGTTTCTGTGTTTCTGTTATTTACAATGAATAAGTGCAATACTCTACAAGAAATATTAAAAGATATGGAAATGTCTTATCTCGAATCTTATTTCTCAAGTAAGTATATTGTATATACTTACTTACATTTCCATATCTTTTAATATTTCTTGCATTGTAAATAACAGAAACACTTTCCCGATTTTCGATTGCAACACATAAATATTGGCCGTTTTATCCGAATAAAGGACGCAGAAGCGCCGAGTCGACGAGCGACTGTGAGAAAATGATGCGTCGACATGGACAAAGCCTACTATAAAGTGGCGCTAATATCAAATTATTCTACATACAAGAAGATATAAGCATAAATTTGTATATGTTACTCTTGTCTGAAGACAGTAAGACAATCTTATTTAATTCGAGAGAGAAGAATAGAAATTACTGATTTAAATTAAAAATTGTTTTATTTTCATATTTTTTATACTTGTAATAAGATTAAATTAGTCAAGAATATTTTTCGTCTTGTTATCAGAAATCCTTTCTGAGGGTGTTTGTAATCTTTTCCCCGTAACATTTGGCAAGCTGTCGATTATTATTATTATCCTTAACAAAAGCTGAGGCGACATAATAACGCGAAGCAAGGTTCCAATGTTTGCTGGATTAGAAAGCACGACCGAAGGATGTTAAATAAAAGGATGAGCAGATACACGAGAGACCGTTGTTGAAGCGATGCAGAAGAGAAAACACTCGTAACACGACGTATCAAGTTACGTTTGTTGAATTTTTACAGCTGTGCGTTGTACGCAACACTCTGTTCGTTTGAAACCGAAGACGAGAAGGAAGAAAGAGAATGATCGAAACTGTTAATGGCATCATGCGCTGCACTCGGCTCGCGCGATACGGCGCACGGAGTAATTCCGACGGTAACGGGCGCCGTGCGATTTTAACGTTGTAAATTAGCAAAGCACGCAGCCCCCATGCGCGCTTTTCGGAAATTTGATTCGCCGGCGAACCGCAGCACGTTTTCGAAACACGTGCGCGACCAAAACAAAGCGGCACTCGGACGTTACTCGATGCAGCATCCTCATCTATCTCTCTCTCCCTCTTTTTTATAACGTCTCTCATTAACGTGGTGTGCGCTCGGCTGTGTGACGAAGAAAAAGTGCAGAAACAGACGAGCGGTGCACGTAATTTACGAGGATCGACACAATTGGTATTTTTTCCGCTAAAGCGCAAATAAATACGTCAATTACGTCTTAATTATCAAATCTCGTTAGCATTTCCATGTCGCGCGCGTGTCGCGCGCGCGAGCGTGCGTGTACGCGAGCGCTCGAAGAATCATCGCTTTCACTTTGCGTGACCGTCATTAAATCGCGAGAATTGACGCGGCCAGGAAACGCAGTTACCAGATGGCAAGCCCCACGAGTTCTAATCGCGGGTGCGTTCCGTAATTTGACGCGCGTTTCATTACAACGATCTAAAGGCCTATTTTCAGAGAACGCGACGTTGCGGTGCTCGTCAAGCCCGACGCGCAATTAATCGGTTTCTCAGCTCGATACGCTCGACGAGGCCGTACAGAGGAGGTGCGACGCTTTACAATCGAACGTATTGCACGCTGGAAACATATGTACCTATCGATAGATTTGTTCGTGCCGCGTTCTATCAGTTGCCAACTTCAATTCGTTCTCTTTTTCCCCTCGAACGCGCCTGATCCGTACATCAGTTTCGTTTCAAGCGCACGAGGAGTGCGAGCGGTGCAACTGCAACGTCCGAACGACCGTTCTCGTTAACTGGCCGAGCGTTCTGTCGTGCGGGTGGAGAGAAAGTGACTCGAAACGGACGGCATCCGCTCACGCATTTTCCAACGGCAGCGACGAGCTTCCTCGGAGCAATCGTCGCGCTTCGGGGAAATGAGATCGATCAGGATGCCTCTTCCTTATTTATTTATTCCTATTTGGTTACTTGTTCATTATGCAGAGGGAGAGGCAGAGAGAGAGAGAGAGAGAGAGCGGTGGGCGCGTGACACGCGTCCCGAGCGGTGTATTCGATACGTGTCGGCGGTCGCGAGTCTCCTCCGGTGCATCGATCTACAATTCAGAAAGGAGAGCCCGCAACACGCTCTCTCGCGCGCGCGTGAAATAAGAGACTCGCGCGACGTACACACGTTTACGCCGTGTCGCAGGTCTCTCCCGTCTCCGTCTCCTCGCAGGCGTTCTCTCTCCTCCTCTTTCTCTTTCTCCCCCGTGCACCGACAAACCCGTCGAAGGGAATACGTGGCTTGCGAAATAGATCGGCGTAGACGCTGCACACAACGAACGAATAAGGCATCGCCGTCGTCCCTGCGCCTCGCTCCCTGCCTCTCCTTCTCGCTCCCTCTTCCATTGGAAAGAGAACGGAGACCGAGAGATACAGAAAGAGAGAGAGAGAGAGAGAGAGAGAAAAGGAAAGACGGAGAGGTGCGATGCCGGACGATGTCGCCGCGCAATGGCACTCGCCGAGAGGCGACTTTACGATCGAAAGGGCCGCGCGAAGGACGACGCCGCCGACTCGGGCGAGAAGGACCGCGCGCTTCGGCGGCGCGACGCGCGTCGGGCCTCGTGACAGCGCGCGTACATATGTCGCGCCTCGCGCGCGACGGTGACGTTGACACGCGCGAATCCGGCACGGCAGCCGCGAATCGATCATGGAGCGGTTTCTCAGCCGTCTCGTCTCGACCGTGCTCGAGGAGGATCGGAGAGGCAGGTCCTCGTACGCGATTCCGCGGCCCCTCGTCTCGCGCAACGCGCGCGTCGAGCCGCGTGACGCTCGCGCCAGCGTCGCGCGGCCACCGCCGAGCGTTCGCCGAACGCGAGTTCCTCTTCCGCGGCCGTACGACGCGTTCCGCTAACGCACGCCGCGCTCTTCGCTTCTCTCTCGGCTCCTTTCCATCCGGACGTCTCGCGTCACACGCTTGACGTACGGTCCCGCGTTCTCGTGCTCGTCGCGCGCGGCGGCGAGAACGGACCCGCGCGACGCGAGACTCACCTCGGCCGACTTGAGGAGCTGCGAGTAGTTGAATTCCGGGCATGTCTTCTCGTTCGACTCGGGCAGGGTGATCGTGAAGCGAAAGGAGGGCGCGAGCTGTTTGCCCATGTTCCCCTTTTTCTCCTTCTTCGTCGCGTGGCCCAGGGACTCCGGAAACTCCAGGGTCTGCAGAGGTACACGTTTCGCCTCTGACATTTCCTACATCTGCACCGAGCCTAATGCGGATCACGGAAACACTGCGGACACTGCAACCGCGGCAACATGTTACCCCCGCTCGCTCTCTTTTCCGACTAAACACCGCGCGAACGCCGCCGCTCACACGTCGCCATCTTCGGCGCGACTGTTTTTAGAGGGCGCCACTGGCGCGCCGCGAGGCTGGCGCGCATGCGCCCGCCGCAAGCCGCGTCTCCATGCGACCAGTGCACTCCGAGATATCATGCGTATGTGTCTTAAGGGGATGCTGGAGTTGCTAGTGAACTATTTTTTCACCATAGCGATGGTAATTGCAGTTTCGAAAATTCTCTTTATTGCTTGTGCAGAATAGAAAATCCTTTTCCACGAATGAAGTATAGATAGAAAGAAAGTCCGCTCTACAGGACTTTATATTCGAAATGGAAAAAAGTTAAAAACTTGCATTTGTCTTTTCTAACTTTTTCCATTTTGAATATAAAGTCAGAATTCTGTGTTCTCCTGTATTCTAACCTCTAATCCTAAAGGAAAACACAGAATTCTCTTTTATGACGCTTCTAAAGTCACTTCGAAAAGCAGTCTCATATTCCTTAATTGTGTCCAAACACCGCTCAACAGCGATTTCGTGCGTACAAATTGCCAAATTTTTGTAAAAAGCATTTTATTGTGCAAATATTGTGCGATGGCAGCACCATCGCGAAGAAATTCACTATAGCGATGGTAATTGCAGTTTCGAAAATTCTCTTTATTGCTTGTGCAGAATAAAAAATCCTTTTCCACAAATGAAGTATAGATAGAAAGAAAGTCCGCTCTACAGGACTTTACATTCAAAATGGAAAAAAGTTAGAAAAGACAAATGCAAGTTTTTAACTTTTTTCCATTTTGAATATAAAATCCTGCAGAGCGGGCTTTCTTTCTATCTATACTTCATTTGTGGAAAAGGATTTTTTATTCTGCACGAGCAATAAAGAGAATTTTCGAAACTGCAATTACCATCGCTATAGTGAAAAAATAGTTCACTAGCAACTCCAGCTTCCCCTTAAGGCTATTCTGGAGTGGCTAGGGAACTAATCATACATCCAAATTTTTACATAAACTTATCTTTTTATTGATTGCATAGAATGAAAAATCCTTTTCCACGATTAAAGTAGAAACAATAACGCAGTGGTGGCCACTCGACTTAATGCCAAAAACGGAAAAAAGTTAAAAATGACAGTTTTGTTATCGGCTTCTATATATAGGCTATAGTCTCACCTCGTACAATAATTTGCTTAATGTAAAAGTTATGCACTTTGTACGTACAAAATATGAGTGACCACCACTCGGGATAGAATGAAGTATTATTAGGGTGCTTTTAAAAGTAAGTTTTGAAGCGTAGTAAAAAAGAAACGTTTCTGCAAAAATTGTGATGCATATGAGCATACCAGCATACAAAGCTAGTGAAAAAATAGTTCACTAGCAACTCCAGGATCGCCTTAATAGATATGGAGAAAACTATTCGAAAATTATGGAGAATATTTTAAAGAGTGACGTGTTCATTATTTGCTTGTAATAAAGGCTTAATTTCTTTAAAATCAAATTCATTTGCGCACCTGATAATTTCAGGTAATCTGTTATCAGTTGGCTGCGTTCAGCAGAGAAGCTGCTTCGCGACCGTCGTAAAATTCGTGAATCTGATTGGCGTATGCTCTTAGATTCAATCAAAATTAGGAGTATATGCCAATCAGATTCACGAATTTTACAGTTGCAAAACAGTTTTTTCTGCTGAACGCAGCCAATGCATGGATGTTGCAAGTGCAAATTGAAGGCGCGAAATTTCGCTGCAACAGAATTAAAATTTCCATTTATTCCGTTCGTGAAAGTGCGAGGGAGAGAAAGAGACAGAGGGGGAAAAAAAGAGGATATAAGGAAAATGGAGCGAAGAAAAAAATTTAGCACTTTCTTATATTCAGAATAATGGCACTCGATTGAAACTGCTGTACGAATTTTATTACAAAATTACTCTGCTACAAGTTTAATCTATAATTCATAATATTATCAGAACGTGTAAAAGGGTACTTGTATGCGTCTGTAAATATAATCTATGTTATATATAAAATCTCATTCGTGTGCCTGCAATAGTAAAAAGATATCAAAATACATTGCAACACTAATACATGATACATATGATCGCGTGCATTCGCGATCTCTGTGATACGTATGCAAAATTACAGAGATCCGAGTGCACATGGTCAACGGCTTTAAAATCTGCTAAAATGGCATTCGTTATAAGAATCGTACAAAAATTGCGCCCCGAAATTTTCAAAATTCCAGGGCAAATATACACGTTCCACGTTTAAGTCAGGCATATCCGAATCACTTGTTGCTTGCTATCTTAATTGCCGAAAATTGCTGACCTAAAATCCTCATCACGTCGGCATGCCTTATGTTGCTCTTCTCCTTCTTCACGGAGTTGTAGTTCTGCTTCACGTAAAGCGCGAAACCGGAAGGCTCCTTCTTCGGGGTCTGGACCTGCACGGTAGTGCCCGACTTGGTAGTTTTGTTAATTAACAATTCAAACTTCCCGTAACAGTGGCCACAGCGCTTTCTCTCGGTATTCAGAGACTTGGAGTGCCTCCCGATACTGCAACAGAAATAATTTTATTAACTTTAGAAGCGTAACAGAGGCATTGAACGTTTACAGTAGCAGATATGTGATACCTGTAGCCACAACCAGTGCATCTGTACGTAAACTTCGTCTTAATTTCGTAGTCATGACATCGACGGATTGGTGGCAATTCGGGGAACGTCTTCATTGCTTTATTAGCCCTGCGAAATAAAAAGGAAATTATATAACATTCTGACCTCAGCTAGTGAATATTTTTGTCGCTTTTCCAGTTGCCGATTAATTATGTGTATATTTAAACTATTAGTTGACTCTGTAAACTATAACAAAACATACCATCCCGTCCAAAATGGCCCATGACCATCCGAAACGTCATTTAACAGCCAAGCTGCAGCGTGACACATCTCATGAATCAACGTATCTCTCAATCTGTCTGGTGCATCCAAAATCTAGGGTGTAATAAATAGGTTTTCATTATACCTAACTAATTGTACGCGCGATATTGAGGATATAAAAGTGCACCTTTGTTGCTAACACGATCCTCGATGACTTAGCGGCTCCGCTAAGACTTCTTATAGTCTTTTTGTTGTAACAATACCCGGCGGTGCCTCTCATACGAACGTTCCATTCGATCGGCATCTCTTGAGGCAGCTTATTATCAAACACTTTCTCATTGTACAATCTATACAATTCCTTGCACAGTGCTTCCTTGTTATTCTTGTAATTCGATCGATACCTCTTTGCGTCTGGATGAACACAGTTCGTGGGAACGGTACTTGACAAGGACGCGAGAAAGCTCTTGCTCGCGGTATCACTTGCCGATATAAATCTGGAAGCTGTTTTGAATGGCTGAGGCGTCTTGACAGTCTCTAAAAATTGATTTCGATTTATCTCACAAGAATTGAGAATGACCAAACTCGTATATATTTCTCTCTCTCTCTCTTTCTTCTCACCTTTCCTGTACACAATTTTAGGTGGTACGTAATCTCCTGGATCGAATTCACTCGTGTTGTCACTGTCGTCATCGCTAAATAATAACTTCTTTCTGTTCAAGTTCTTCCTAGAATTATTGCTAGATTTATCACTTTTATCCTCGCTGTCAGTGTCGCATATCGCCTGAAGCCTGTATCAAAAAGATGTCAATCTTTATTAAATGTGTTACTTTTATGGATGCAAATAAGGAAATTGAATGTACCGTTTAACTGAAGCTGATACTGGCACAGGTCTCGATGCCGTACTGTTCGTAGATGTTCTAGGATTCGTCAGTGCAGTGTGGTATATACTCTCACTGCCGCTATCCGACAATGATTCGTCATTAATGAAGCTGTCCGAGTCTTTCTGCTTTCGTTGATTTTTCTTCTTCCGAATTCTAATTTTATTTTTATCTGAAACATGAAATCTTGCAAAGATCGCATCAGCAAATAAGATGTCCGCGTGAGAAAAATTCTTACCCAAGTCGGACTCGTCGAAATCCGAATCGGATGTATAATAACGATTCTTTGAAAACGGTTTCCTGTAATGAGACATTATTTATTAGATATATATTTTATTTTATTTATTTAATTTTATTTAAGTAGAGTACGACGGAAACTTACCGCTCGGTTTGAACAGCTCTATTCATCGTTTGGTTGGACGTATTTCGTGGTTCTGAGCTTGGTAGTAACGCATTGGCTTTATCTCTCCACGATTTGCCATACAGCTTATCCAAAATCTCCATGCAATCGTTTATACCCATCTCAGGAGCATTCGTCGCCGTGGAAGACTTGTTGTCAGCTTTTGGTGAAACTGTTGATCTATCTGGCGTCTTGAATTCTAAATTTTCATTTCTAGATTTTTCTACAACTTTATTCATTATAGCTTGACGCGTCAGACTTGGCTCAATTGCTCTGTTATTAGTATTCATAATTTCAGTCTCTTTTCTATTGCTCTGCGCTTTGTTAAATCTTTCTCTATTATTCGGAGTCTCGTAGTTCTGTTCCAATCGTTCGAGAGTGCTGTTCGCGGAACCCTTGCTGTTTCTCGTGCTTGGAGGCACGCCACTGCAAGAACTGTCGCTTGAAGAGTCTGGTAAATTCATCATAAGCCATTGCGAGATATCCCTCTTTTTCCTTTCGGACAAAGGTCTGTGTAGCTGCTGCTCCTCCCTTGGCGTAACGGAAAAATGCTCGCTAATTGGGTGGAACGGTTTCGAATTGTTTTGCGAGTCAGGAATAACGTCATCCTTGAGACTCGTATCGATAACATCGCAGCTGTCATCGTTGCGATGCGCCAGTTTCTTATTACTTCTGGGCGATATAGCTGGATGTATCATATCCTCATCCACTTCTATGCTCTCGTCAATTATCACATTGGTTTCCTTCCTCTCCCTGGGAGAAGCGTACGTAAACTTCGCCTGCTTAATGTTCCTCCAGATTCTCCGAGTATCTTCCTTTGTGAGTGTTGATTTTTCTGCACTTTTTGGCTGTGGTGTATTTAATCGACTGAGAACCTTGGAGCAATGTGTGATACCGCTTGGTATAATCACTTTATCAGTCTGTTTAATACCATATTTGTCTGCCATTTGTTGTTCCATGGACGTTGGCACGGGAGTTTTGCAGAATTGTTCAGCATCGTATCTATCTCGATTCTTTATGTTCCTGTTGCAACTTGCATCGCAACTGCTGGCAGTGGTCTCATTGGAAGTATAAATTGTCTTGTTAGCATTTGTGACGGTTTTGTTTCTGTATCTATCTAAGGCACTATCTAAGGCTTTATCACACATTCGCCATGGTCGATCGAGCTTGTCTTGTTCCTCATGCTTTGAAAAAATCTCCAATACATTTGATTTCGGATATATCGTCTTCTTCTTATTTTTGATATTAAAATTTGAAGTCTTTGAGTCTAGTATATCACTACAGTCAAACGACGAGTTGGAGCTAGAATCACTGATCACGATAACATCATTCCCATCTCTTTTATTGATTTTATCGGTTGCAACAAGATCTTGAGTGTCTTCAATAGTAGATCCTTCAGAAAGATGCAGCGTAAAGTTTTCCGTGTCGCCTGTAGAGTTCCTTGAATTGTAATTCGATATCATTTCTAGTCTATTGTCTTATATGCAATCCTGAAATAAATATTTAATAGTTTAGTACAATACACGTGTACACGCGTCATGTGCAAGAGAAGTAATGATTTAAATAAAAGGTGTACGTACGTACCACTTAAACAATTATTTTTCCTATACGTATATTAATTCAGAATTTTCTGCACACTCCTCGGTGTCCTCTCTAGGGGTTCGAAGCAATTGCACAGAAAAAAAAACCGGCGTGGACAGAAGCACGCAGTACGACAGGATCAGACAGGATCTTTGCGAGACAACCGATAAACTCGAGAAGCTCCACCGTTGATGTATTTTCCGTCTTGGACTCGTACGCACGTCACAAAATCGCGACACATACACGATTCATCAACAATCGTTGTCACCATTTTTGCCACGCAAGGACGGGAACATGTTGTCAAAAACACGCAGATAGAATCGACACGCTGGAAATGTTGGACTTTCGGAGTAAAATCAACTTTCAAATCGTTCGTTAAGTTGCGAAACTGCTGCCACCCATGGAAGTTACCTCGAATCGTTTTAATGTCCATTAGAGTACTCCTCTTTACCGACCGCTGCAGATTGTGCAATTTTGATGATATACAGGGTGTTTCTAAAAGGTCTGGTCAAACTTTAACCACAGATGCTACGTATCAAAACAAAGCAAAATGTCCATATAAACATGGGTCCGGAAATGCTCCCCTTCTGAGATAACACAAGATAAAGTCACTTCACAGGCTTCTTTGGCTCAATTACTGTAGTAATGTTTTTTTTGTTTCGTCGCGGAGAAAACCAGCGCCAGGTTCGGTCCCGGCCTTGGGGGAGCGGGGGGTATGGGGATTGTTACCACTCTAAAACTCCCGTCGTCGCCTGCCTCGAGCGAGTGGCGGAGGGACACCGGAATCTCTCACGAAAACGCCGTGAAGTCCGTCCTCGCCTACGGGGAGTGACGCCCAGTTCCGCACAGAATGAATCGGACACAACAGGTTTAGTGAATCGGACACAATAAGAAACGGACACAGTGATAATCGTACACAACGCTAATCGGACACAGTGGTTGCCAATTGCACACAGTAGGAAACGGACACAGTGGTTGCAATCGGACACAGTAGGAAGTGGACACACGGGGGTTGCAATCGGACCCAGTAGGAAACGGATACACGATGGTTGCAAACGGACACACGTTCCGTGACAGTTTCATTCTAATAAAGAAGAGTCAAAATTAGACGTAGAGTAAACATTGCTTTGTCTTGCAAAGTACATGCGTGGATACTTTCCCAGTATAAACTTTCTTTAATATTACTAATTTTTTATACTAGGAAAGTATATGCTTGGGTGGAAGAGCACGAGGAGACGGGCTTCGCCCGTCACCTAGTACTCTTCCACATTAAAAAAATTAACAAAACTTTGGGGTGACCAAAAGTACTGCCTGGAAGTTACAATGTAGAACTTTGCTTTGCGTGGAACCTCGCTTCATATACTCTCAGTATATGCTTTCTAAATTTATTAAATATCGCACGTATGCGCAAAGTAAGCATGGTAGCATCGCTACGCCATATAAAGAAATATCAGACGATTGCATAAGTTCGTGCCCGATTTAAAGACATACTTTAATAGGTTAAATTTGAAAGAATACAGTTTTATTAATCAATTATATAGTCTCCATCCTTCTCTACAATTGTTTTCCAACGATCTACAAGCTTGTTGATTCCATTTTTGAAGAAAGAGCTTGGTTTTCCTTGAAAAAAGTTCGTGAGGTGGTTTTCGACAGCTTCCTCGGACTTAAGATTTTCGCCATTCAAACTATTCTGCAAAGACCGGAACAGATGAAAATCTGAAGGCGCAATATCTGGAGAATATGGTGGGTGCTGGAGAATTTCCCATTGCAACTCCTGCAGTTTTCGCAGAGTCTGTTGGGCGACGTGCGGTCTAGCATTGTCGTGGTGGAAGATGATGCCTTTCCGATTGACCAAACCCGGACGTTTTTCTCGAATAGCCGCATCGAGTCTAGTGAGTTGCTCACAGTACTTGTCCGCCGTGATTGTTTCGCCGCGTCGGAGTAGCTCAAAGTGAATAATTACCCTGCAATCCCACCAAACACACAGCAACACCTTCATTGGATGCAGGCCAGCTTTTGCGACGGGTTCTGCACCTTCACCTGCTTTTTTCCAGGTCCTCTTTCGCTGTACGTTGTTGTACAGAATCCACTTCTCATCGTCTGTTATCATTCGATCCAAAAAGGGCTCTTTTGTGTTACGTGTGAGGAGAGAAATAGCCACATTCATGCGGTTCAGCTTATTCCTTTCAGTCAAGAGATGCGGCACTCATGTATCGAGCTTGGAAATGTATCCAAGCTTTTTTAAATGGCGAAACGCGGTCGAATTATCGATTTTCAGCCTCTCAGCAATCTCTTCAGTTGTAATCCTTGGGTTTTCTTCCACTAAGGCACACACAATGTCGTCATCAATGCCAGAAGGCCGTCCAGAGCGGAGTTGATCTTCCAAGTTGAAATCACCATTTCGGAATCTGCCAAACCACTTTTTAACTGTCCGGAGAGCAGGAGCACGGTCCAAATAAACGCTCTGAATGTTTTTTTGTGCAGTCCCAACACTCACGCCTTTCCGAAATTCGTATAGCATTACATGCCGCAAATGCACCTTTTCGTTCTTCAGTTTAAAAAATTTCTCTTACGCACAAATTGACTTATCTGAACGATGCCTAACGCTAAAGTGACACAAGACACTGTCACCTATTCAGTGCATGCAATATAACCGAACAAAAACACCGGAGCTCCGCCACGCAGTAAGTTAACCCCATCTATCTGAAAATCGGGCACGAACTTATGCAATCATCTGATAGAAATAGAAAAGTCCTTACAAGTAACATTTCCAGGTTAGGAAAACTGTCACGGAACATGTGTCCGTTTCCTACTGTGTCCGATTGCAACCCCCGTGTGTCCATTTCCTATTGTGTCCGATTGCAACCACCGTGTGTCCGTTTCCTACCGTGCGCAATTGGCACTGTGTCCGATTAGCGTTGTGTACGATTATCACTGTGTCCGTTTCTTATTGTGTCCGATTCACTAAATCTGTTGTGTCCGATTTATTCTGTCCGCAACTGGGCGTCACTCCCCGATTCTTAGAGTGGTAAAAATCCCCATACCCCCCGCTCCCCCAAGGCCGGGACCGAACCTGGCGCAGGTTTTCTCCGCGACGAAACAAAAAAAACATTACTACAGTAATTGAGCCAAAGAAGCCTGTGAAGTGACTTTATCTTGTGTTATCTCAGAAGGGGAGCATTTCCGGACCCATGTTTATATGGACATTTTGCTTTGTTTTGATACGTAGCATCTGTGGTTAAGTTTGACCAGACCTTTTAGAAACACCCTGTATAATGCAACATTTGCCGCCTGGCGGCCGAGCCTCCCACGCAGTTCGGCGTGTCGCTGATAGGTGGAGGCACACTGACGATTTCGCGCGCGGCAAGTATATCGTCCAGCGTCCACATCGCGATACGACGGAGCAAAGTGGGACAGGATGAGACCTCGATACCTCGTTTCGTGCTGCCGTCCGCTTTGTCGCGAGGTATGTACTTAAAAACTGATCGTAACTTTCGTGCATTGCCCAAGCGCGCTTCATTCTCTCAAGTGCTACGTAATTTCCATTATACCGGAAAAGCGCACAACTTCACGCGAAAAACTGGCGGGTATCTCGGTTGTGCCGGTTCGCGCGGAAACTTTCGCGATTCGAGTTACACTCGCGCTCGGGGGCGGGCGGAAGCTCTCCCGCAAGTTTTCGGGATCCGATACGCGGACGCGCCGGGCGATAACTTTAATTCGGACGCCGCCCGAAAACGAACGCCCAGCGAACGAGAACAAAACTCAATCACGGGATCCCATCTATCGTATTATTCGCACAAAGCAGACCTCAGATTGGATTATCTATTCGCGCTTCCCGCCGCCCATTATGTACTCTCGCAGCATAATACTCGTGATGTGCGCGTACAGCCACAACAGGAGATTACGGCGTATCCACGATTAACCGTACCGATCCTGATCCCGGCTGATATTTTGCGCCGTGCATCCGCGCGATATGAGCAACGGGTGAAAATGATACAGACCGCCGATACCGCCGCGGGAATGAAATTTCACGGGTCAACGGAAAGAGTATTCGAGATGCCCCATTCAGAAGCTAATTGTTCGCGCCGCGAAATTTTCGGGCGCGATTTACATCCGCGGCCGAGCACCGCGGACCCGATAAAAACTCGATTTTCGTGCGACCGCACGCGCGCACCTCATGATGAGCCGCGTGAAAATATTCACGCGTGCGTGCGCGTGCGTGCAGCAGCTTGCGGCGCATTTATTCAATGAGAATAATCATCGGACGACGCTACAGGCCTTTGCAACAAAAAGCATGCGTGGGACGATTCAACGGGCATTGATTACCCAATTTCTATCAGACCGGTCTCCCGATGGAGGATGCACCGATTAAACTTCATTTCGGGCAGCATCGAATATACACCAGATTGCGTCCCGAGCATAAATCCAAAATTAAGGGGGGAGCCTGCTTTAGAACGTTGAAAATAAGGTATAATTTTACGAATTTTTTTGGAGAAACTATACAGCGGATCATTATGAAACTTTGGTGCATTTATTAGTACATGTTTAAAGATAAAAAAATTATTTTTTTATTTGAATATATCGCCTGCAGAGGTCGTCCTGGAGGCATCTTAGTGCAGCCGGCATTGTAAATTGGTGAGCATTCTCCTGCCTCCAAATTTCATCCAAACTGAAAAATTGAAATATTTTCTCGTTATTTATGAATTCCCATCGTCGATGAACCTTTAATATTCATAAAAACATTAAGTTAAACAATTATTTTTGCATGAAAAAGTTCAAAAACTTTGCCTAAAAATCGTACTTTTGTGTTCGAAGCTCCACCATTTTGGCACTTTTCAACTTTTTTCTTCTCTCTTTGGTTCATCGACGATGGGAATTCATAAATAACGAGAAGATATTTCAATTTTTCAGTTTAGACGAAATTTGGAGGCAGGAGAACGCTCACCAATTTGCAATGCCGGCGACGCGGCTGCACTAAGATTTCTCCAGGACGACCTCTACAAGCGATATATTCAAATCAAAAAATAATTTTTTTTATCTTTAAACACGTACTAATAAATGCATCAAAGTTTTATAATGATCCGCTGTATAGTTTCTCCAAAAACAATTCGTAAAATATACCTTATTTTCAGCGTTCTAAAGCAGGCTCCCCCCTTAATCCGACCGCCGCAGCGCGTGGCAACGTTTATCGGTCATTAAGCGCGCCTTAATCCTTTTAAGCGCGAAATTAAATGTAAAAGCCCCGAAAATGTGGGCGCGTTGCGTCCGGCACCGCGTTGGATCGGAAAGTATTAACAAGGTCTACTACCGAAAGTGATTTATGGGCCACGATATAAATGAAGAACTTACCCCGGCGTGCGCGATCTATTGCGCGGGGGTGTAAGATATGAGTTGCACTTATAAGTTTGAGAGCAACATCGGGTTTACCCACTGATTTATGATCGTCAGTACGAAGTGCTTGAGATCTGCTCTGTTCTCCTTCTTGCACGTCCTGTAAAACGAAACATGGTGAAGAATAAGATGATAATCACAGCGTAGTCGTCGCAATTTTTGCGAAAAACACACCCACAGAAAAGATTTCTGGACTTAATGCTATTACTCTTTAATCTATCATAAAATAAGATCGCTATAGCGACAATCATATTTATTATTGAAAAGAAGCATATTTTAATCTTGAATAGAAAATTCTAAAATCTACATTAAAATAATCTTGGTGCTATCTCATTAATTTTCTCAGAAGGATTTAGATACAAATTTGTAGCAAGTTCACAATATTCTTGATTTCAGAATATTGTGAGATCTAAAAGACATCTTATTCTATTCTTCTAAGAGAATTTGTAGAATCTGCACAAAACGGCCAATATTTATCGGGAAAGTGTTTCTGTGTTTCTGTTATTTACAATGAATAAGTGCAATACTCTACAAGAAATATTAAAAGATATGGAAATGTCTTATCTCGAATCTTATTTCTCAAGTAAGTATATTGTATATACTTACTTACATTTCCATATCTTTTAATATTTCTTGCATTGTAAATAACAGAAACACTTTCCCGATTTTCGATTGCAACACATAAATATTGGCCGTTTTATCCGAATAAAGGACGCAGAAGCGCCGAGTCGACGAGCGACTGTGAGAAAATGATGCGTCGACATGGACAAAGCCTACTATAAAGTGGCGCTAATATCAAATTATTCTACATACAAGAATATATAAGCATAAATTTGTATATGTTACTCTTGTCTCAAGACAGTAAGACAATCTTATTTAATTCGAGAGAGAAGAATAGAAATTATTGATTTAAATTAAAAATTGTTTTATTTTCATATTTTTTATACTTGTAATACGATTAAATTAGTCAAGAATATTTTTCGTCTTGTTATCAGAAATCCTTTTTGAGGGTGCAAATACATAGAAAAATCAGAAGACAGTTTTTTCATTGGCTTCATAGTTCCTTCATATGTAACATCGTTTCTCTGCAAAATTGCGCAAGTAATTACACGTTTGTATGATATAATTACGCGAAAGGTTACTCTACATTTCTCTCACTTGTTCTCTTATAATTATAATTGTTCTTACTTGTTCTCTTATAATTATAATTATTATAATTGTCTTTCTGTTGGTGATTATATTACGATTGCTCGCGGGCGCTTCTCGTAGAAAGATTCTCCGAGGCGAAGATTTGAACAAAAGCAATCAGCTAAACGTCTCTAGCAACGGGGATCTGAAAAGCTGCGTGCCGAGGCGAGCATGAATTAGCCGATCGTTAGGACGCGATTCGCTGCACGGTTTTTCACGATGAGTCTGAAAAGAAGCGCGCTTCTTTGTGAGAAGCTGGCGGAGGAGGTTGACCGGGCTTTGTGCGGGCGGCCGAGATTTGCTTCGTGAGCCATTCTTGACATTAAACGTGATTTAACGCGGGGCGCTTCTCGAAAGAAACGGGATGCGCCGATATATAGTCGTCGACGCACTGATAAAAGCAACCCGCGTGTCGGAAAACAATGCCAATACGAATAATGACGGCCGCCCACGTTAGTGTTGCGGATAAATATGGACAGAGCGCGCCGCTGGCGAGCACGGGAACAAAGAAAAATTTTTCCACAAAGGCACAATCCGCAAGACAGATGGAAAATTACTAAGCCGGTCGAAAAAGATGGATTCAGCTTACCAACGAGTCCCGTTTGCTGCGCGAATAACATTTTGCACGATGCTTCTGCTTATCGCTTCTCCGCTTGCTCTTTCGTCTTCGCGTTGAGTTTACGCATTTCCGGTTTACGCGGAGCAAGTTTTCTTGAAAGATATCCTTTGAGGTGCCTAAAAGAGTCCGTGCGACGAAACACCAATTGCAAACCAATTATGAAATATTGAATAATGTAATCGATCACGGCTTTGGTCAGCATTAATCGCCTTGCACGTATTTATGGAGATGTTTGCCCTGCTTATCGGGAATATTACGCTTAACTGGTTGTTTGCAAATCGCGCCGGCATTGTTTGTGCCGGAGGATAAAGGGCTCTAACAAGGAGAGGGCATCCTGCGAACCAATTTGCGAACGGAATATATTCGACCCTTTCTTTCCCCGAAACAACGGCTAACAATCGATCAGCAGCGTATTGGGAATGCCAATTTTAAACGCGTTCGGCGAATAGATCACGCACGTGCGACCAAAATCTCTCTCAAGTTGATAGAATTTTTTTATACAGCATAGTTATATTGTTAGTGTATGTAATATGTAATTTGTGTAACGTTTCTATCGTAGTTTTCAATTTTAACAGCTCTTGCTCTTCAGGCTTTTCTCATTCTTTTTCAACAAAAGGAACGACGAGAAAGTATCTCCACTCAAACTCCATTTCACCAATAATTGCATAAATGAAACTCACGGTAAAAAGCCATACAGTTTATCCAATTTAATTAACGACTTAAATGCGGCGTTCATTCAATCGTTTAATCGTCGAATGACTCAAATTCGTTATCTGATCTCACCCTAACTTTTTTCGTTTTCCCATCACGGCATTCCATCCACCGGCACACGCCGCTATCTGAACGATGTCGTTTTTTTTTTTATCATGTCAAATTCATGAGGGTATCAATTCCTCGATAACATCTACAAAAACATCCCTCCACTGGTCAACCTGTAATCTGTGTAACCCCATCTGATATCTCAGGAGGAAAGGAAAAACTGAGAGGAGAGGATGAGAGAAGGAAGGAAGAGAGGCAGAGAGAGAAGGAGGATCCTCGGAGTGACCGCAGTATCGCATGGGCGCGAAAATCTGCGAGGTTTACCAGCAACTAGTGGCGTCAGTCGAAACTCTCCGAACCCCCAGAGAACCCTACAGCCTACTATAATCCATCCCTTCTTCATGGAGCAGAGAGGAAGAGGAAGAGAGAGAGAGAGACAGAGAGTCAAAGAGAAACAGGAACGGAGAGAGAGATAGAGAAAGACACAGCCACGGTTCCCCCATTTTCCACGATAGAATCCTCCCTCTCATGCCTCGCTTCCGCCACCCTCTCTCCATCGCTCCCTCTTCCTGCCCCCGATCCCTCTCTCTCTCTCTCTATCTCGCACGCCGCGTTCCTCTCGCGCGCTCGCGCGTTCTTCGGCCTCCGGAGCGGAGTCGCAGCATCCGTTGGACCGTTCCGGACTTCAGTCCACGTCGAGAACGCGCCACTGTCGGGGCCTCGAAGAGTGACAGCCAACCGGAACCTCGCGGCCGACGTCGCGTGCACGGCATCATCGGCAACGTGTGCCGACATTCCGCCAATAAATATCGCCTGAAGTTATGGTACCGTGACAAACCCCGGTGACGAGCACCCAAACGTACCGGCAGAAAGGATTAAAAGAGAAAATTGCTCGCGGGGTGGAAACCTCGCGTCGTCACGCGCTCGTCGCATGTCGACATCAATTCTGCGGATAAAAATTGCCCAAAGCGACGCGATTTTTCCTCTTCAATCAGCGGTGCGTCCAACGATCCGCTACTTTCACTAGTACACACGCCAGCACGATCAGTAGTGGTACCAGTCTCGTTGGTACCACGCGAGCCACGGAGGTGCGTCGCTTTAGTAAAGTCAGAAAGTTTCCGAGACGCACAATCGGGGGATCACCCAGCCCCATCTCGTTAAGTTCCCTCCTTCGGTTGGTCCTCCAGCTGAGAAACGACAACGAACAGGAGAGAGAAAACGAACAGGAACCCTCGTTGGATGCCCTAAGGGCTCGGAGGAACCCTTAGGCCAGCCGGTCGCCGGTTCTGATGCCGACACGTGCTGAGCGTGATTGTTGAGGGTGCGGCGGAGCACAGGGGAGGAGCAGAGCCACGCGGGCCCACGGGGAGAGCTGAAGAAGAGGGATCTCGGGCCGGAAGGCTGCCGGGAGTTGTTGCCCAGTCCCGGCGAGGGGGCGGACATCGGGCCCGGATGCTCGCAAGGACGAGACGCCGGAAGCGCTGCCACGTTGGAAGGGAAAATATTGACGGCCGTCAACAAGTTCCTTACAACGTCCCCTTTGGTTAATAAGGTCAAGTTGCTGATGGTGAGTTCCGTTCTCTCTGTCTACCTTCTTCGCCTCGTCGATTGCGCACCGAGAACACGTCCGCGCGGCCACTGACTCGGCCTCCGTTTAGTTTCTCGCTTTCTCGACGTAGGAGGACGCATACACTCGGACTTTGCTTTGAATGCAGTTAGTTCGCAGTTGTCGCACAGCACTCGTCGCGATTGTACCTTCCGCCTGCGGGAAGTTTCAGGGTAACGATGTTCGCCGTTGCAACAAGGAAGGTACACGATATCGACATGATTCCCATTTCTGATTGACGGGGAGAATCGGTTTTTCAAGTTAAGTTTTACCGTTGTCGGTTTACTCGAGAATGAGCTAAATTTCTAATTTAATTAAAAGTTTGCACGTATAATTAGTAATTAATGGGGCGAAAGTTGGACATGATATCTGGCACATACATCTTATTAATTTCACCTACTGGGACGTGAGCGCTAAAGATTAGCATGCGGTCGATTATTAGAATTCCTCGCTTAGTTCACCCCGTGCATAATTTACGATTATTTATCGACATTCTGCTTCGGGAGCTTAACCACCCTTGCTTCGAGTTTCCCATCGTCGTGGAGAGCTTGACGGGCCGTGAAGCATAATTGTCGATCCACTTTGCACCACTTTGACCACGTCGGTGTGGCGACGTCAATCGAATATTTGTCGCCCAATATCTATTTATTTTGCGTGGTACGATTTGCTGAATTCCGGAAATCTGTCTCCGCAATTGAAATATCTCTCGAAGCTGGATAGAAACTTGTGAGTGTCGCAATCGTCTGTAGTACAGACTCTGTACTCAAAAAGATTAATGACATTTGTAAGTGAAATAATTACTTAAAATGTGAAGTATTTCTAATCAACCCGACAATTCTTCCCTTTTTTTATTATATGCATCATTAATTACACGCAGATTAATTAACATAATTATAAAATTTACGCAAAATTAAACTAAAAAATTACGATCATGCATAATTTGCTTTGTGATTTTAAACTTGCAACTTAACCATCCCAATAGAACGGAATTTGCGAGAATGCGCTTGTTGGCAAGCAATACTTGCTTGATTCCCAACGGGAAAAAAGGATTATAATCCTGAGTAGTACGGTATATCTCCAAGAATTAGAGATACGCTGTGTTGCATATTACCCTCCCTTATTGTGTGTATTTTTTGCTTTTTCAAGACATTTTCCTCCTTAATATCTCTATATCTTAATATCCTAATATCTCTTCCTGTACTTCAAAAGCGTTTTATGTAAATCTGTAAAAAATTTCGTACTTTGACTTTTGGGATTAGTCGAATGGCTCTTACGACTGTTGAGAAAACTTCTTTACTCTTAAGATCCATGTTAATGTATCTTGCTTTTTCGACATTTATCTCTCAAATTTTGGCGAACATTTGATGCATAATTCCTGTAGCTCTCAAGTTTTTAAAAAATTACTTATTTCTTGCTGAATACGATACAATCCTTACAAACTCCTTGATTCTGCCCCACAGTTACATTACAATCCTCTTACAATACACGAGGATATTTATTCAGTTGTGCATAGCTTGAAATCTTCTTTCTTATTTGTAGCTAATTTCGAAGGAATGAAATTCCTCCGTTCGATATTGAATGTCACAGAAGCATTACACGTTACGCGAGTGGAATGGCTCGTCGAGATTTTCATCTCATTTTCGATGCTTGCGTAATTGTCGTGCTGAAGTAATGTGCAATTAACTGCGTTCCTGCGTACTCATTTACACGCAATTATGCTTCCAGTGACCACTGACGCATGATACACGTGTTCTCTCTATCACGTTATTGTAATCCAGAATGGAAGTCAGATGGACGAGCCAAGAATGTATCACTTTTTTTAAAAAAATCAATTATCTGCCCCAATATTAACTTATCGATTAGTGCAAGGGGCAGGTATGGCTAAGTAATGAGCACAACGTTATGAAAAATTTACGTGAAGTACAGACCATGAACATGTACGAAAATCTATACTATTATATTATACATTACACGCGCATTTTTTCTTCTCGTTGATATAAAATGAAAGTATGAATATTTGTGGCGGCACGCAGGAAAAAGAAGTAATCGATCCTAAGCCTCGCGAATTAAAGAGCAACACTTTGTCCGTCCGATAATTCAAATACACCAGTTCGTCCTATCAGCAATGTCGTTTCTCGTCTTACAAGGGAAGGTTTTTAGGTGTTACACTCGGATTTCAAACATTTTTTGCATGCAGGTAGGGAGGTCCCCAAATAGAAGAAAAAAATAAAAGTAGCGGCCCAAATGCATATTTGCGCGCTACGTGCGCAATTTTCGATGTTAGGTTAATTACTCAAAAATGCTATTTCCAATCGAATTCTTTACATTTTTTATTTCACCTAATGCACATTTATATTGCTTTGAATAATTTTGTGTGTGTGTGTGTGTGTGTGCGCGCGCGCGCGCGTGTGTGTTTAGAAAATACGAGCGTCTAATGTAATCTCGTGCCGCGCGAGCACAGTGCGTATAAAAGGCCCATTGCTCAAAAATGGTATTTGCATCGTAACTTTTTTAATTTTTTACTGCAACTGCCAATGCACACAATTTGGAATAATTGTACATTGCGCAAATCGTAGTTTGCTCTTTCTGCGTGATTTATTGTATGCGACTTTAAATAGATTTGATCAGGATCCATAACGAGGGCATAAAAGATCTGGTCAAGGGAGGTTTTTAATTCTTTCAGTTTTAATTTTGGTTTTGATTTCTTTTTAAAGCGTTGTGCATTAGGTGAAATAAAAAATGTAAAGAATTCGATTGGAAATAGCATTTCTGAGTAATTAACCTAACATCGAAAATTGCGCACATAGCGCACAAATATGCATTTGGGCCGCTACTTTTATAATTTTTCTTCTATTTGGGGACCTCCCTACCTGCATGCAAAAAATTTTTGAAATCCGAGTGTAACACCTAAAAACCTTTCCTTGTTAGTGAATTATTAAAATTACAAATATTTTTGTATGAATAAGGAATTCGGAAGTTATCTGAGATATAGTGAGACAAGATTAATTTATACACATCGATGATCAAAACACATTTGCTAAATGCAAGTATTAATATCTTTCACATCGAAAATTAATTTCAAGAAACGACATTACTTATGGGCTGACCATACGCAAATGAAGGTCTGCCAGAAAATGTCGCTGCCGCAAAGTGATAACCGCCAGCATTATGTCAGACAGAGGCAAAAGGACCGCGTTCGTCGAAAATGATCGCATAACCGTTACAGATCGACGCGGCAGGTGTAAATTGTGTTCTTCACGTGACCATCATTTACGGCAATTAAAACCACATTTTCACGCACGGATGGGGGACGAGTGTTCTGCATAGTCGAGCAGTGAAATAAGTTCATCGGCTGCCACGTATTAGCGTCAACCACGAGTTCATTACTACTAACGCATCGATTACGATGCGAGCTCAAAGCGAGGCTCGACACTTGTCTGTAGTGTGGCAACCTCGGATGGATAGATGTGTGCCGCTCGATATAATGAATGGAATGCTTTTGGCCCCCGTTGAAATGTTTAATTAGCCCAGAGAGAGAGAGATTAAAGCGGCAATGTGAGTTAATGCGTGCGCGTACTTGTCGATGTACAAGCGCTTGCGTTAACAGATTGCAGTATCACAAACGCACTTCCGAGCTCCGCGTAAACCTCGTCAAGAACGATTTACCTCACATTGCGATAATTCTTCTTCTATTAGAATTACATCCGTGGGTTTTCGCGGAATCTTCGCAATTGGATTCGTGATCATTATAAAACTGTAAAAGTATATACGTGGATGGAACTTCGCTCGACTTACTGTCATTTAGTACAATTTTTTTTTAATTGAAATGGAAATAATAAATGTTAGTTTTTCGTTGCATGGTATTTAGCTGGAAATGACACGTGCACAATAAGATACAAAATAAAGTTACGCTCTCCCAACTCGATATTGAAACAAACTGGAGGACGCGAATTTTGCTTGCATGCCATTTAAAATTTTCAGTTATTTTTCTGGTTCAACAAAAGCTTCGTATCCGTGAAAGTTACACTCTCCGAAATCGTTGGAAAAATTAAAAAAATAGCAAATATGGGAAATAGAATGATTAAAGTGCCAGGCAGGAAGATACACAAAGAGGAAATAAAACATGCATTTGGCTTTTTCCAATTCGATTATGGGTATATTTTCCAGTTCGAGTATAAAGTTTGTTATTTACTAAAACGTGCATTTGCGGATCTGCTCGATCGAGTCGATAAAAACCCAGTTCAGATACTCAAAGGCGAACGTATTGGCGAACGACGCCACCAACCATTTCGACTGTAATAAACTAACGACGCCGTCGTGTGCACGCGAATATCGTTCGCATATATTTTTTAAATCCATTAACTTTCGCGTTACGACATTATGCGAATATCAGCGACGCCTTTGGGGAACGCGCAAAGTTCCTCCGTGGAAATTCCATTTTCCGACGCGTTTCGGCGACACGGGAATCCACCGTGTGTACACACATGCGTGCGCGATGTTGCCCAGCATGCTGAAACGCCAGGAGAAGCGAAGGGTCCGAGCATTGTCCCCTGGGGGCGAGTCTCCTCCGACTTTTGCCATACCCCGAGTGCCTTTATCGTGCGACGTGCGTTCCGCCCGCGCAGACGGGAAATTCCGGCCGAGTTCGTTGTCATAGGACGAGACAAATGGGCAGAGACTCGCCGTAGATACCGTCTGCTGAGTCAATTGCGAGTACCGTGATACAACGATAAGTTTTACCGATGCGCTGATAGTTCTCGCTGGGTCGTTGTCTGCGAGACACTCATCGTCCCGCGATTTGCCACGGCCTCTTTCGCTCGTCCAGTAGAATCCAAAGTTGCAGCGGGTTTGCAACCAATTGCGTAATTAAAAGGTCGATTCACCCGGCTCGTCAGCGCTTCAGAGTTTAACAGGGTTCACCAAGGCTTTACGTTTTCGTCGTTACGGATGTATCGTAACATCCGTGCCTACTTGAACAAAATCGTTATTTTATTTATCAGTGCTCTTACGGCCGCACTCACCTCTGTCTCACTCGCGTCATCCCACCGGCGACGACATGTTCATGAAATATGGTATCGGGAATAATTTACGAGAGCCTTTTACGCAACATAAACCGGAGATATCGATGCCGCCGTCCCAGCTGGTTCGGCACGCAACTATAATCTTCGGTCCTCGGAGATCATCTCCTTGGCCTCATATAAAATCGCGCGAAGAATCTTCCAGGCGTCGAAATCCCTCGTTCAGTGCCGTCCAGCACGGTGTTCCATCTGTAAAATGCGGTTCCATTAACTCCCACCATTAAAGAGATACGCGTGATACCTCAAGCGAATCACGAAATGTCACACGGATTTGCATTTACTTTCTGATTAAGGAGCCACGCGGCCACAGGTGAAATTCCTTCGAGCAATTTACTTCCTCAAGGATGCTTGAAACTTCTCCGTGCGGTTCAAGAGTTCAACTTCTTTAATTAACAATGCTGTTTGGGAAATTTTAACGCGACGCAGCCGGGTGCGCGCAAAGTACGCGGCGGAGACGTTACAGGAAAAGCCTAGTAACAAACTTTATCAGGGGGGACATCTCGTTCCCGGATGCGACGCATCTCAGTCCGGCAATACGCGTCCCTCCGACACAGAGGGATGAAAACTTCGTTAAGGAATTAGCGCGCGCGCGAATTCGCAGCTTCTTAATGATTAACAATCCACACAGTGCTCTGCGCTGCGTAAATTCGATTTCCGCGCGCAGTGAACGGTGCAAATTATGGAAAGGAGAACCCGGGAAAGTGTCTCGTGGCAAAACGCGCGCATAAATCATAAGCTTAGAGAAGCTCGAGACGCGGACGTACTGGATACACCAGGGATCGCGAAGCAACGCATTGCACCGAAGGGAAAAACATGGCATTCAGACAATTTAATGAGGAATCCAGCTCAGATCGTGGCAATCTTCTTGTGATTCGATTACATCTTTGATATAATCCTCTTATCGCTCGGTTGCGTGCCGTTCGACGTTCTCAAGTTGCACGGTGCTTGCCAGGACGAATTGTTCGATGGCTCGAGTGCGTTCGATCGCGCCGTGAGACGCCGCTCGTTCAACGCTTGTGTTTTGCGAGCCGTTTGATCTCATGTGACTGGCAATAATGTCTGCTGATATATGACGACACTCATTGTACCGTTTTAGGTTTTTATTAGGATTATCTCGGAGAAGCACTAAAAGGTATACAACACGGCTGAGGGATGAGTGCGCACTCAGAACGCAATTTGAGTATATGACCTGTATGTTAGGGCACTTTTGCTCTCTTTTTACCCCCGTAGTGTTTTACGTCCGGTTATTTTGAAGCAGGTACAATGGCAGACTGTTAAATGGGCAGCAGTAATATCCCCATGCGAAAAAATAAACACGACGAAAAATGAAGGTTCTCTTCGTGGAAAAAAGGTTTCCACTCCGCTCCGGTAATGTAAAGTCCGCGCCAATTATGTTTCCCGTATCGTTCTGCATTTCCTGCCTTACAGAGGCTTAATTAAATACAATATTCCAGATTGCGGGGTATAAAATGTACATTCGCGTGTACGCGTATACATGCGCGGATACGCGCAGTGACACGACGAAATTAATTCCAAATAAGTGAAGAGCGTAGGTTGCCATGTTATTCGCGCGTTTCATGCTTACGCTACGAAATTTATGCATATTCCCTAAATCTAGAAATGAAATCGCGGTATCATCAGTGGGCATAGCTCGTATATCGTATTGACACATATTGAGGTGCGTGGCATATTGATTATTTTGCGCCACCTCGCGCGAGACATTTTCATAAAAGCGCGAGGGTTGGTGTAAGGAAACCAGGCGAGAACCGTGAATAAACAGCCGTAATCATGTCGTCCTTTGGCCGATCATCACTGTCGTTGGCAGCGTGCATTATGATCCATTATACTACCACAAAAGCCCGCATGTGCATGAGAGGACGTGAACCATTACTGTATCCTTATTACCGTTGCAGTAGAATTTTCACCATGTTTCACAAGCAGGAATTTTGCTTTTAAGCGTGGTACAATAGCGCGACATGAAATGTTTTAAACAAATTGCCGCGCACTATTCGCAGAAAAATTCTCTCTTATCAATGTCGCGTATCGCGTGTTGATTTAATTATCCTCAATTAAACGCAACGTTTCCAATGAATAACTTTAAACAGCGCGATTTTTTAATTGACGCTATCGATCCAGCCGGCGAATCACTTTCCGGTATATGCGCCACGTTCCTTTAACGTTTGCAGAAATGTGGTTCTGCAAAGTTGGTTAAAATTATCCGATATTTTCATATTTGTTAAATAAGCGAGCGAGCTAATTGACGAAAATATCAGTCGGAGAATATTTTACGGCTACTCTATTAATGCGATCCGTAATTTCATAATCCTATCTTAAGTGGCGCGAACAAAAGTACTGAGTGCGCTCGTCACTGACAAACTTGCCTTTCCCCGAAGTCCGCTTCCTCATGCTCTTATAAAAGTTTAATTGACCCAATTGATTAACATCCTATAGTGTCAGCAATAGCATGCAAAAGATAAGTTTTAGGGCAATTCGTTGTATAGAAATACAGATTTTATTGTACTGTAATTATACGTTAATTACCGTACTTGAATATTCAAATCCCGATATTGAGAGGAAATTTCTTCATTATCAGTTCCTTAATTAAAGAAAAATCTATTATATACCGATATTTTTAATTAAATCGTGTATGTCGGAAAAAAAGATACACGAAACATGTCGCGATAGTTTAACATTCCCTATTGTACGAATTGTGCAATTCCCTGCAATCTAATAATCAACGGCGAGTTTAGATTAGGTATCACATTTGGACGAAAACGGATGGTCGTATCGTCTTTCGCTCGGTCCAGTTTGAGAGATAGAAGGAAATGTACGCGACAGGATGGTCGGCGTGATAAAAAAACTTGTACAACCTGCTTTGACATGAATAAAGTGCGTTATAATAATAGAAACGTGTCACGGCAACACGTTACACTGCTTGTAGCATCAGTCAGAGTCACAATTCCAATTAATTTTTCTGTTTGACATTCGCGTTTGCGAGCTTGCACGCGCCTTGTCGACGCGTGGAGCGGAGCGATGTACGCAATTACGCATACAGCGTACACGTTAATTTGCATAACTCAAATCTCGTCTCGTATAATATGATTAGTATTGAGCATTTCTTGGAAGCGAAAGTGTCAAGTGAACTTATAAAACGGCTAATTCCTCTTCGAAAGAACTCTCGCAAAGGAAGAGAATTAGCATAATCGGCAGATTTATGCGCAAACTGCTTTGCTGCTGATCAGAAAAGCGGATCTCCCGGTGGCGACAAAATTTTCGTGATGCGATTTTCATGCGCGTTTCTTTCTGAATACGTTAACAGACTCGCATTTAAATCGACTCGATGCATTTAGTTGCACTCGTCGCATTCAACTTTTCGCATCCGCCTATGCGAAATGGTGTCGTTCGCTCGCGAGATTCGTTCCGACGTAATTTTAACAGAACTGCATCCATTATTCCTCAGAGAGAAACGGTCAAAGAAAGAGTTATAACTCCGTCTTACCATCTCTCTCTCTCTCTCTCTCTCTCTCTCTCTCTCTCTTTTTCTCTCTTTCTTCCTCTCTTCGCTCGTGTTATTACAGAGTTGAACGTCATTCATAACGCGAATTCAACATAAGCGAAAGTCAACCGTAACATGGAGAAGCATTTTCCTGTGCACACATACTCGACGTATTTCTGCAGGAACATCTATTCGCCGACCTCCGTACCTCCTGTTGCTCAATATTCTATAGATTGTGTAAAGAGCAAACAGAGACGCCTCGCGACCGCGCTGAATAAATCGGTCATTCAGAAATTATATAATAATCTTTTGTTATCGAACCATGAGCTGCTTGCTCACCTTCCGCACCGTACACGCGATAATGAGACCGAATGAGACCGAATGAGATCAAATTTAGCGTCCAGGCCATTTCACCCCCTCTGGCAGTATTTCACTTACGCCGCGTGACATCATAATCAGAAATTCCGGGGTCACTAGCGAGCTGGACGAGCCACCCTCGGTGCGTCACGCTGCACTCAACGCTTCCGAGTGCAGTCGGGTATCTTAAGGTCTTCACCGAGCGAGCCCCCGTTTTACTCGGGAATCATGAAAAGTGAGGATGGAATATACTGGGGAGGCAGGGAATTGCGAGATACATCGCAACCGGGGCGTCCCATGGCATTTTAAGCCGAGGGGATGGGTAAGAGGAAAAGAGGAGCGCGGGGGAACGTTGCACTTGATCCCTCCTTCTCTCTGGAGTCCCAGCCATCCCTCTCAATTCCTGTCCCATTCTCATCGTCTCGCGCTAGCACCCCGCTCTGCATCCAGTTCTCCCGCTTCTCTTTGTCTCGAATATGAAACGCGTGGGCGATTTTCAAGCCACCTGGCACTCGACTCGCATCCGTAGCCAGTATGTCGCACCGATCCGCGCCGACTACGACTTTTAAGCATTTCTCGACTCTTCGAATTCCTCCTGCCGGAATCACATTCTTCGCGACTCAATATCCCCGAATCAAAATACACTTGACTTGACTTGGCGGGCTGTTAGCGCATTGTGCGACGCGTGCCTTCGTGCACGAGAACAAGGACCCTTTTCAAGTGCATCGAATAGTATTGAATGCATTATCAACGTGACAATGTTGCATCCCTGGCAACTTGCTCGCTTTCCGTCCGGGCGATCGTTGCACTCTGATTACGACGCGCCCTGCTGCCGAAAGAAAAATTTCATCATCCATTGTTACGATCTCGCGCGCTGCGGACCCGCCGTGCTCTTCTGACGGATGAAATTTCGTTACGTAACACGATTTCGAGCAGCACGATGCTGGATGCACAGAAAAAAGGCCAGCCTCGTAAAGGCGCACGTCGCCCGAAGCGGAGAACAAATGTTTGTCGCAGCACAACAATGTCGCACGTTTCGCGGTTGGATAATGCAATTTATTTTTTCAGAAGCAACAACAATCAGCGAGCAAAACAAATGCGCGCGATTACAACTCCCGCACATGTTTTAATCTATTAGAATTTCACGTCTGAAAGTACGCGCGCGTTCAACGTGCAAAATATAAAAATTCCACGTGCACATTTATTGTATAATGGAAATACTTACCATTCCATTATACACTAGAGATGCAAGAATGCGAAAAAATCGATCAAATAATAGCAGGGAAAAGTATGCTTGGTACCGAATGCTCGGTGTACTCGATCTTCCACGTTTTATTATACCTTTACGATATTCACCTCTGACCCGATGCTTTCATGGAATGAATGGTGTATAGATCTTTTGTGCAACGGTTTATGAACTCGGATAAGAGTCCCACTGCTTTTATTTCGTTTATCAGTCTTGCAATAAATTTCGATGTACTTTAACGAGAAAACTACGCGTTTCTTACGGTGATTGGGTAATATTTTAATAAGTCTCGTAATCGTTCTCCGTCTACTGGGATATCTCCTTTACGAAATTGTCAATTTATTTATATTGCCTCGAGAATGCTGAATATCTCATCCGCATGAGTTTGTTCTGTTATCATTGTTACTGAAATGAACAAATAATTATAATATACATGTACATTTTTAATGCATAGTTACTTAGATGCAGAAAAATAAGTTTTACCGAAGGAAACTTGTGTTAAGACGATATTTCCAAGCCTATGTATGACC